>NC_134836.1:125051776-125105536 GCF_004210375.1 Tachypleus tridentatus | reverse complement strand
ATCGAATTCCCACCAAACACATGTGAGCTCGTTGGTAAATGAATAGCCCAAGAATTGGCAGGTGGTGATAATTAGCTGCTTTCCCTTTAGTCTTACACTGCTAAATTAGGGACGGCTAGCTTTGCGCAAAATTTAAAACAACCAACAACAACAACAAAACACAGGTGAAACGTTTCACCCCTCCCCTTGGGGAACAGGATTATCTCGCGAAAACACTTTAACGGTGAGTCTCCAAAATCGGACCCCAAATTTGGCATTGATTTACATTAGTGCACGTAAATACTAGCCCTATTAATTACCATTCGTAACTTCATTAAATAAATTAAATTTGTATTGTAGTAGAAACGATAAATAAACTGACAAACTGTTAACATCTAGTGTGAACAGATTACTGGACGTTCCACTACTAAAAGAACACGTGTTGCAGGCTTGTCAGTCTGTTTTATAACAAAGACGAACTCGTTAGAGTAAAACAAATGGTTCAGTAAATTGAATACTTTCAACATTACTTACATATATTAATATTTCTCCGAGTGGATTTTCCGTAATTGTCATGCAAAAAGAAACGAAGAAGTTCCCACGACTTCGATGAAAAGGCACCGATAACTGTCATCAGATTTTTCTTAACCTTTAAAATACGATCAGCTTTGTTTATTACACCGATTTCAATGATAACAACTGCATATGTTATTAATTACGTGGTAACTCTCGTTTCAATATCTTGAAAGTCTTAAGCAGTGGATTTAATATGTAATAAAGTCTTTCTGGTTTATCAAACATAGCGTCTTAACAGATGGTGGTAATTATCTTGTCAAATGTCCATGACAAAACTCCATATTGGTCGGTCACACAAAATGTCTTACTGGGTGGTCATAGTGTGCGACTGCTCAGTCGAAAAAAAGTTTCATTATATGGTCCCAGTACCTACTGAACGACCAAAGTGTCTCTTATGTATGGTCTCAGTACCTTACTGAACCACCAAAAATCAGTGTTTTATTATATGGTCCCAGTACCTTACTGAACGTCCAAAGTGTCTTATTATATGGTCTCAGTACCTTACTGAACAACCAAAAATCAGTGTTTTATTATATGGTCCCAGTACCTCTGAACACCAAAGTGTCTTATTATATGGTCTCAGTACCTTACTGAACAACCAAAAAATCAGTGTTTTATTATATGGCCCCAGTACCTCACTGAAAGGTCAAAATAAGTGTTTTATTATATGGTCCTAGTACCTTACTGAACAACCAAAGAAAGTGATTTTTAGAGGACCGAACACATCATGATATACTGGATGGCTGGCCGAGGAAGATCTTTAGTTTCAATGATTAAAGTATATTTTGAATTGTTAAATACAATATTATTATAAAAGCAAATATGTAGACTTAAGAAACCATGTTGCCAAACCTTGATGAAATGTGTTCACATTACCGATTTTGTGTGTGGAGGGATTTTTATTTCTACACAATCAAATAAAGACTTGTAGGCAAACTCAGACAGCTATTCTGCGCATTACACTGAGAGAGCGCGATGGAAACGAGTCCTTCTCATTAGTAAAATGTTAAAAAAACGTACGACAGGAAAGATCAGACAGCTTAGCCTCTCGGGTGAAGTACAGGCTGCTGGCGATGGGAAAGTTGCCAAATCCCGTCCGAGGCTACTTTAAAGGTTTTAGAGTTTTTTTTTTCCTGTTTATAAAGTTTTATTAACTAATCGAAACAAGATGTTCTTAAAAAACAAACCAACCTTCCCTCTTTCCACTGTGGATCACCAAGAGAAGTGTTCGATACTCACCATAAATAGTCGTTACGTAATATCTGTTGATGTAGTTCGAACTCGAGGTCTCGTGACGGCGACCCTCATGACAACCTATTTTGCCGAATCACCGACATGCATCTGTAAATGATAAAGTTGTTGAATCACCGCCAGTTGAAGGTTGTGGTTGAAATGTTGCCACGTGCTATAAGTTATACATGTTGTTTCAGATGCCCCAGAAACCCACATTTAGTTCAGTTATCCAGGGTTTGAAAGATAATTAAAAATTCATTTAATTTAGAAATACTCTTTGTGTTTCAATAACGTTATCGCAAAATTTTCACAAAGTGAAAGTATCATTAATATAATACCTACCATTAAGCATCAAAGTAAACAGCCATTAATGCAATACCTACCATTAAGCATCAGAGTGTACCATTAATATAATACCTACCATTAAGCATCAGAGTGTACCCATATTAATACCTACCATTAAGCATCAGAAAGTGCCATTAATATAATACCTACCATTAAGCGTCAGAAAGTACCCATTAATATAATACCTACCATTAAGCGTCAGAAAGTACCATTAATATAAATAACCTACCATTAAGCATCAGAAAATACCCCATTAATATAATACCTACCCATTAAGCATCAGAGTGTACCATTAATATAATACCTACCATTATCAGCAAGTACCATTAATATAATATCTACCATTAAGCATCATAAAGTACCATTAATACAATATCTACCCAGCATCAGAAAGTACCATCAATATAATACCTACCATTAAGCATCAGAAAGTACCATTAATATAATACCTACCATTAAGCATCAGAAAGTGCCATTAATATAATACCTACCATTAAGCATCAGAAAGTACCATTAATATAATACCTACCATTAAGCATCAGAGTGTACCATTAATACAATATCTACCATTAAGCATCAGAAAGTACCATTAATATAATACCTACCATTAAGCATCAGAAAGTGCCATTAATATAATACCTACCATTAAGCATCAGAAAGTACCATTAATATAATACCTACCACTAAGCATCATTTCCCTTGTAATTTGAATAAAAAAAAGAACTTTGATATCATACGATCAGACTTGTAGGCATCGTCAAAACAAAAAAGATGAGGAATTATGGTTTGTTTGTTTGTTTTTGAATTTTGCGCAAGGCTACACGAGGGCTATATTTGCGCTAGCCGTCCCTAATGTCACCTCGCTGCCAATAGGCAACTCTTTTACAAATGAATAATGGAACTGACAGTCGGGTGGCGAACTACTTGAAAACAGACCTAAATATTGTGATAAAACAGAAACTTCGGAATCACCAGTTGTAAAGTGAGACAAACAATTAGATGGAGAACAAAATATTTGTAATTAAATCGATTGATTTTTAACGATTTCCTTTCGTTTGTGTGAATATTCAAAACAAACAAATTCTACAACGAGGTTCAATTTATTTGTACAGGTGCTGATTTATTTTAAAATTACTAACCGCGCTCGACTTACGTTAATGTTAACCACACATTCAATACATAAATTTTGTAAACTTTAACTTGCGTGGTTGAACACATATTAAAACTATATCTCATATTGTCGCAGTCTGCTGTAACTATTAACCCTAATAAACCACAAATTGTTGCATGTTACGTAAAAGGACTCTAACAATGTTCAGGTTAAAGTCCACAATAATTGGCGCGAAACCATTGTTACTATTACAGTTTATTTTGGACGAGTCTCTGATTTGTTATATTACGAATGTTAACGTATTACTATTTCAAGTAACTGGAAACTTGGTAAATGTTGTTAATATGTAGAACATTTATGTTATTTGAAAACTAGGTTGATACAAGTTCCTTTAAACTGGATATTAAACTGAGTATTGTCTGTAAGTTTGTAAATTTGTTGTATGTAAACCATCACTTGTAATAACTGTTATTATAAATTGTAATGTCCTGTATGTTAAAATATCCAGTCTAGAACTGAATATTTTATCGACGATCCAAATTCACGACAAGCAAATCGATTCTGAGTTGATTTTGTTACACCTCGCCTTAGCTAACGATGTCTCTTCCTTGGCTGGCCTCACACTGGGCACAAGCTGACTCCTTAGAAATAATAAGGTCCGAAGTGCTTCACTGAAATTGAACAGTTCGTGTTGCTCGAAATCTATAAACATTCCTGATCAAATTCTGTAGTTTTCCTATTAATAGACATTAATCACAATTATGCCTTTCTAGGCCTATAGCCTACTGAATATAGCTGACCAATAACATTCTTCTGCCCTATCGGCTGACTGCTGTTTATACAAATCACACGATTTTTTTTTAAAGTTCGCTAGACAACAATGACCGAACGTGTTTTCATGAACAAATATCGTTGCTTCCGCTTTCAAGAATCCTCTCTAAGTTTCGAGAACAGGTTAGACTTGCGCAATACACAGTCAAGAATATACGTCACATACAGAAACAAGCGTAGCTATTATAATAAACGTATAACGATAAATCCGTTACACTATAAATATTAATTCGTTTCGTATGGCTAATTGTATAGGTAAGAATTAAAACGCCATATTTTTAACAAACACCAATTTTTATTAATCAAACTATGCTCAATTTGCTGCAATTGCTTTCTCCCAACAGGATATTAATGAAATATTCCATCTCTATAAAACTCCATTGTTTGGAGAAAAAAAAACTCTTCAAAGGCATCAGCAGCAGTCTCCTGATTCCTAAATGTTCTGATGAAACAGCTCCAAGTTCCGGAAAAAGTGATAAACAGTTGGAGATAAATCAGGTGAGTATGGTGGATGCTCCAAAATTCAATATTTCAATTCTTCCAGTTTTGAAATGGTGATTTGTGAGGTATGGTGTCTGGAGTTATCTTGTAACAGAATCGGTCCATGTCTGTTCACCAACGATGATGACTGTTTGTAGTTAATTTCAGATGCATTTTATCAAACTGTTGGCAGTGAGATCGTGTAATAATTATTTCACCAAGTATAGCATCAGTAACAACTGTTTACACAACAGTGTTGTAGAGTATCACTAACTGTTTACACAACAGTGTTGTAGAATATCACTAACAACTGTTTACACAACAGTGTTGTACAGTATAGTAACAACTGTTTACAGAACAGTGTTGTACAGTATAGTAACAACTGTTTACACAACAGTGTTGTAGAGTATCACTAACAACTGTTTACATAACAGTGTTGTAGAGTATAGTAACAACTGTTTACAGAACAGTGTTGTACAGTATCACTAACAACTGTTTACAGAACAGTGTTGTAGAGTAACAACGCAGTATAAAATGGTTGATGTGTTGTGGAACGTGTATTGTTTCAGGCCCTAACTTTATAGCACCATACCTCAGCCACGTAATGACATGTTTCACACGCACTTTACAATTAAAAGTTGTAATATTGTTTTAGATATAAATTATACCTGCTTCCTACTTTCCTCTTTGATCTCTGTTGGTTGAGATGTTAGATTTTAGTATTTTTCTCACAACAGTTATGGTAATAGAACTGATTGATACTGAAGTGTCTTCGAAGCTCTCCAACAAACAGTTTGTTTCACAAAGGTATGTCGGTGTAAACTACAGTGGTCTTAAGAAACGTGATCTGCATGCTTAACAATGTGTAAACATTTTGTTTGTATGTGTGAACCAGCTTATGAAAGAAACGTCGAATATTGTAATAAAAAAGCAAGGAAATTTCTGAAAGTAACTGTAGTGTTGTTAGTAAAAGTGATCCTGCATTGACCAATCTTTCCGGACAAAAACTGACCTTCCGTAACATATGTTTGTTTTCCCGCAGAAAAGTATATTGAACTAGAACATTTAATGTTGTTGTTGTGTTTTAATACTGGACAGAGATGTTGTTTAAATATCAACAAATTGTTGTACCAATCAACTGAAACCTTGATTCTCTGTTCATCGTTAAATACAAGGATACCACTGTGGGCTTTCTTGGTCTGCCTACAACGAGCACTGGTATCGGCGTCCGATTTTAGTGGTGTGAGCCCTCAAACTGGTGAGCCATTAAAAGTAAACTGTTCTGAATCAACACTGAATAGTTATTATAAATACATGTTAGTAAAATGTACAATTTATTCAAATAATAGAAATGAACCCTCTTTGATCAGAACAACAATGTTCGAAAGTTTTTCAAACAAACAGAAATCACTGCAAACACTTGAATACTTTCATTTTTTCAAATACGTTTTACGGTAATTAAAGGAGATGGTCTGATTTTTTTACAAACCAGGCTGAAATAATCTATCCTGATCACTCTATTTAGGCCTAGCATTGCCTGTTTGTTAGAGCACTTGACTGGCAACCGTTTCAGCCATATTGGTACTTTAATGTGACCAGCCAGTCCCACTATTCATTAATAACAAGAAGTCAGAAGTTAGCGGTGAGTGTTATTTATTAGTTTCAGCCATACTGGTATTTTAATGTGACGGCCAGTCCCACTATTCATTAATAACAAGAAGTCAGAGTTAGCGGTGAGTGTTATTTATTAGTTTCAGCCATATTGGTACTTTTGTGATGGCCAGTCCCACTATTCATTAATAACAAGAAGTCAGAGTTAGCGGTGAGTGTTATTTATTAGTTTCAGCCATATTAGTACTTTAATATGACGGCCAGTCCCACTATTCATTAATAACAAGAAGTCAGAGTTAGCGGTGAGTGTTATTTATTAGTTTCAGCCATATTGGTACTTTAATGTTACGGCCAATCCCATTATTTATTCATAACAAGAAGTCAGAGTTAGCGGTAAGTGTTATTTATTACTTTCTTTCCCTCTTGTCTATCACTTCAAAATTAGGAACGCAGGTAGCCCTCTAGTTGTTTTGGGTAAAACTAAAAAAACAAACAAACTCTACGTGAAACAGCAAATCTCGCTGACTCGGCTAAATAAATCTTTCAATTTAGTTCAAGAAAACAACTTAACGATGGTAATGAATGACGTAATCAACTATGACAACCAGTGAGACTTTGAAACAATATCCCCTTGGTGCTGTAGAAAAAAAACACACCGAAATCAGAATATCTAAGAACTTTACTGTTTATTACTAGTCAGTGTTTAAAGAAATCAGTATCACGAACACTGTGTAAAGGAACCATGTTGTTACTTTTTCAACAAAACAGACTTGAGCAACTTACATACCAGTGGACTGAAATCACGTTACATCGAGCTATCTACTAAAAACACACGTACAAACTAATTACCGGAATGAAGAAATGAACGTTTAACAGATTTTGTTTGTAATTTGCATGCAGTCAGTATTAATAACGGAATGCTCATTTGTCAGTTTAATGAGACCTACAGCCGTATTACATGTGATCCTGTACGGATGATGTTCTGCGTGCGTGCTGAGAGATTCGTTTCTCCCTTCTTTGTAAATTACTTTGATTTCCAAATTCGTTTCGAAGATAAAGTGTTAATTGCTAAGAACACGATGTTGAAAGAACGTTTATAGTTTGCACGTGATGCACATTTGTAGAATTAAGCAGTGTGTTAGTTGTGCAGACATTAAATGTGCTCTTTCTCGTGCACGTTGCTGACAAGACGTGGATACTTCTATCTCAGCAAACGAACATACCATCCGTTCAGACATGGGCTAACATTTTGTGTGTTGGCTCGTGGTTCATTACAAAGCTCCACAATGGGCCAAGTGTGTGCTGTGTTCACCACGGACAACGAAACCATTTTGCAATGTTGGCTCGTGGTTCATTACAAAGCTCCACAATGGGCCAAGTGTGTGCTGTGTTCACCACGGACAACGAAACCATTTTGTGTGTTGGCTCGTGGTTCATTACAAAGCTCCACAATGGGCCAAGTGTGTGCTGTGTTCACCACGGACAACGAAACCATTTTGTGTGTTGGCTCGTGGTTCATTACAAAGCTCCACAATGAGCCAAGTGTGCTGTGTTCACCACGGACAACGAAACCTGGTTTACAAGTTTTCAGAATTGACGCTGTGCTACTGGGAGGAGTTTTTGTTTTTTAATTTCGCGCAAAGCTACACGAGGGCTATCTGCGCTGACCGTCCCTAATTTAGCAGTGTAAGACTAGAGGGAAGGCAGCTAGTCATCGCCACCCACCGCCAACTCTTGGGCTACTCTTTTACCAACGAATAGTGAGATTGGCTGTCCCATTATGACGCCCCCACGGCTGAAAGGGCGAGAATATTTGGTGCGACTGGGATTCGAACCCTCGACTCTCAAATTACGAGTCGAGCGCCTTAACCCACCTGGCCATGCCAGGCCTGGGAGGGGGCACGAGCTAGTATGAAAACTAAATTTGTCTGAGGTAGGACTGGCATAAGAAAACACATGTAAATATTCGTGCTCAAGTATCTTAGTAGGCCATGAAAGAAGCATTCTACTACTTGTTTGAGACCATAGTAGAAACAAATGTATGTGTTCTCATAAAAGCAAGTCTCACGAATTTTCGTCACTGCTACTCTATTACTGTTCTTAGTGGATGTTAAAAATTGTGGTGAGTATTGTGTTTAGAACGTAGAAATAATAAGAGTTATAATCAGTACTTGGTAGTTCATTGTAGCGCTAAGACCACTATCACGTCTGAAGTATCCCAGCCAACCTGATGTGTCCTGGTATTGAGCGAGATGTGTTGTCGGCACTGGATGTAACAGATGTGGTGTGGCTGACTATTCTTCTTTGCTTTCAGTCAGTGGTACTTAGAATTGTAATATACACACATCGATTATGAGCTACGAATACGCTGGTCAAACAACTAATAATAATCGTAACATTTATTTAGAAAATGTTTGTTAAACTTTAAGAAATTCTCACAAAATGTCTACGTTAATAAGGCTTAGTCATAGATATATAACGGATACAACAAAATAGGACGAGTCCGATATCTTGAGCACCTCCTTTCACAACAGACACCAGAAACTCACCCGTTCAAACGTCTCTCGTAAAAAAAAGAACATGGGTTAGACCTCTCTTGGTCGAATCTAGTTAATGACGACATGGGTTAAGAAGACAACGGAAAATATGCAAAGACAAAAAATATTTAAAGGAAAAAAATGTCAATACGGGGAAAAAGACAAGAATTATTTCACTAAAAGAATTTTGGGAAACTATCAATAAGAGCTAAGCCTAAACCAGTTATTGAAACCACGTGAGCCAATTGAATTAATAATTAGACTGTGATTAATAAAATTTTCTAATTAATTTCGCAATTTCTCATTTTATACCATTCCTAAAATATGAGATTTTTTTCCATTGTGTTTCTTTTACCCTTGTCTTTATTACCACCACTGCTCGTGGTCAACTGCTTGCACGTGTAATATATCCCAAAATAAGTCTCATGATTTGAGGCACTGTCGTCATTACGGTCAGTCAGTTAGTAGTTAAAAGTAACGAGTTTAGAAGAATCACTGGAAGAAACGTTTCGTTAATTAAGTCTCATTCAGCACTACTTAAGAAACTAGACACAGATAAGCAAAAACGCTAAAAGAAACACAAGAAAAACCATATGGATTTCACTGATATTTAGTTTGTTTTTTTAATTTTCAAAATATAACACAATATTTCATATAACACAAACTAGATTTCACCCATTTTATGTTGGATAATGAGATTGTAATATTTTATAAAACAACAATATTCAGTGTCCGGATATCTAAGGCTTACATTGCGAATGATACAAATCGCTATGTTCCCATTGTACGTACTTAGTTTATAGTATTCTCCTGACCATTCGACTGTGCAATGTCTTAAGGGTACCTTATACCTGGAGGTGTGCTTTACAGCCTCTATAACAAAATTATCTAAATGATGTATCATATAAACAGAAATGCCGTCATAATTCATCAAAGATTTCTATGTCTATATCACACTCTCATTGTCTCGCTATAGCTCGCTCTCCCCCGACATCTACATAACTTACTCACAACGTCAGTCGCTATAATTAGGGCGCTCGACTTGTATTCTGAGGGTCGCGAGTTGGAATCCTCATCACACCAAACATGCTCGCCCTTTCAGCCGTGCGGTGCGTTATAATGTGATGTTCAATCTCAGTATTCGTTGTTACAAGAGTAGCCCAAGAGTTGGCGGTGGTTGGTGGTGATGACTAGCTGCCTTTCCTCTAGCCTTACTCTGCTAAATTCGGGACGGCTAGCGCAGATAGCCCTCGTGTAGATTTGCACAAAGTTCAAAACAAACGAAAACTGTAATTAACCCACAAACTACATTATTATAACTAACCGACCCACAAAGTTTATAACTCAGGTTTTCATGTGAATTATAACCAAGATTTCATTATGTAATGACAAAGATGTTTAACTTATGCCTCTGCAAGGAACAAAATTAACCCTAAATCTTCACTATTACATCACTGCATTTTGTAACATGAACATCGTATTTAATTTTCATATAAAAGTCGAAATTCCAAAGCCATGATAAAATATTTCAGTTTCTCGTAACAAAGAAATATTACATTCTATGTTTAAGCACCCTCCTTCGTACAGAGGGCGTCACCTTCTGATATGTGCACCATTTACTGTGTTTACGAATGTCACCATGACAACTGACCTACATAAAAAAATTTTCGTGGTTAATTCATTAGTGGGAATGTTATTTTCCTGTAATAACAAATTGTCCAGAACATTAGTAAAGTGTAGTTTAATCATATGTAATGTTAAATGTTGTCGAATATTAAAAAAGAAACAAAAAACGTTACGTCTAATTAACGTCTAGTGTGAGTAACCTTTCAGAGATAAGAAATAATGATAACATGTTTCTGTTGAAGAACCACGTGCGAGAGTACACCACTTTAGAGAACAAGAAACCTTCAGATCAACACAAATTAAGTTTCCAGTTCGTTTTTACCCTTTTCATTACGGCGAAAAATTCAGAAAATTACAAGTGTCGATTTAGGGGATATTCTAACAGAACGATGGTTACGTTATCAGTTTCTGATCAGACCTGAGGACGTTCAATAAAGTTTCTGTGGTACTATTAGCATTACAGCAACTTAACGAAATAATTAATCTAATTTTCTGCATAATATATATTATCCCCCCACATACACACCACAGCGGCATGTCTGCGGACTCCCACCGTTAGAAACCGGGTTTCGATACCTGTTGTGAGAAGCGCACAGATAGCCCATTGTGTAGATTTGTGCTTAATTCAAACACACTTTCCATAAAGCTGCCCTCCAGTGGTGCAGTGCTATGTATGCAGATTTATACTACTAGAAACCGGGTTTCGATACCTGTGGTGGATATAGCACAGACAACCCATTAAATAAAAGTTGAGAGTTTATTTTAAAAAACAAAATAAATAAATGATAGCACCCATCATCTAGTAAGTTAACAACTGGTGTAATAAATGATAGCACCCATCATCTAGTAAGTTAAAACTGGTGTAATAAATGATACCACCCATCATCCAGTAAGTTAACAACTGGTGTAATAAATGATACCACCCATCATCCAGTAAGTTAACAACTGGTGTAATAAATGATGGCACCCATCATCCAGTAAGTTAACAACTGGTGTAATAAATGATGGCACCCATCATCCAGTAAGTTAACAACTGGTGTAATAAATGATGGCACCCATCATCCAGTAAGTTAACAACTGGTGTAATAAATGATGGCACCCATCATCCAGTAAGTTAACAACTGGTGTAATAAATGATGGCACCCATCATCCAGTAAGTTAACAACTGGTGTAATAAATGATACCACCCGTCATCCAGTAAGTTAACAACTGGTGTAATAAATGATGGCACCCATCATCCAGCAAGTTAACAACTGGTGTAATAAATGATGGCACCCATCATCCAGTAAGTTAACAACTGGTGTAATAAATGATGCACCCATCATCCAGTAAGTTAACAACTGGTGTAATAAATGATGGCACCCGTCATCCAGTAAGTTAACAACTGGTGTAATAAATGCTGGCATTATTAGAAACATGGTATCATGTTCTACCGTATTGTAGTTCGTAATACCAATTAATATGAAAAGAAATACGTATTAATGTGCTCAAGTTGACGAATAATAAATAAACAACAATGTTTTGTAACAGTTTAAATATTCACTTCAAAGTGTTACGTCACGTTTACACAAGCGCGGTCTCGTGTAACGATTTTAAAACAAACATTTCTGTATGAAGTACTAATAAAGAAAATGTTATCAACTGTTACCAACCTGTCATATTTCCTTTAATATACAGGTTTCACACAATAATAGAATTTCAGTAGCACCTCTACAGTGCGGTGAAATTTCCTTTATTTTGATGTCTTGCCTCTTAGCGTTTCTCTGTTTCAATATCCTACTGGATTATGAACATTATGCAGTACCATATGCGGTTATTCTAACTGAACCTTGAAGACGACATCTTGGTAAAAAAATAAAATGGTATAGAGTACTCGCGCTTCCATAAAGCGATAGTACACATATAACCAGAAAACAAACAGAAGTCGTGAGAGTGGATTATAGAATATTTACACGTAAATAGTTATCATTGTTTTTCTATGTCCACAGGCACACGTGTAAATAGGAAGGTTTTCCAGAGCAGACGTCTTGACACACCTGACTGCGTCCTTATTCATTTATTTCGGGTTATGTCGCTTCAGGCGAGTCAGAATAATGTAGGTAAACATTTAACTCACCGGGTATTTATACGGTTTTGAATCCTTTTTATTAACTATATTAATATTTTTGGGGTTTGAGTCTCTTTAATGCGTCATATATTACAGTAACTTAGGTTTGGTTAATAATATTATGGCATTGTGGACAAATTATCATTCAATATTATGTTATTATACGATAATCTGATGACTCTTGTTTTTGCCACCACCGACCTCATTGAGCCAGAATCGACCAAAATCTTAACTACAGTGGTTAGAAAGTAAAAGTATGGGGCCAGATTTGTGTTTGTTTGTTTGTTTTGAATTTCGCACAAAGCTACTCGAGGGCTATCTGTGCTAGCCGTCCCTAATTTAACAGTGTAAGACTAGAGGGAAGGCAGCTAGTCATCACCACCCACCGCCAACTCTTGGGCTACTCTTTTACCAACGAATAGTGGGATTGACCGAAACATTATAACGCCCCACGGCTGAAAGGGCGAGCATGTTTGGCGCGACCGGGATGCGAACCCACGACCCTCAGATTACGAGTCGCACGCCTTAACACGCTTGGCCATGTCGGGCCAGGGGGCCAGAGGAGAGGACTATGTCCACTGGCAAAATAGCCTTAACTGAAACAACTGTATTTATTTGTTGGTAAGTGTATGGACACTGCCATCTAATATTTAGTAAAAATAAGCTGAACTTTGGAAGTCAAATAGTCTACAGGGAACATGAAAAATGATAACCATCATCTGTGTACGTTAGAGACTGCTTTAGTTTGTACACTGTACAGATGACGTCATCGTGTTAAGTCTATTTATGGCTATTAGAAAGAGAAGTTCAGGGTAACTAGTCCTCACTGAAGTACATAATTTGTTTGTTTCAGAATCATCACTCAAAGCTGCATGAGATCTAACTGTGTATTTCCGTCCTTCGTTTCAAACTGATAGAGGGAAAAGCGACATCAACCACTGTCACTAATATTATACGACCAAACAGTAGAATTTGACTGTTACAAGTGTGAGGTTTTTCTTCTTTTTTATTTTGCAGTATCGAGCTGCGAACCATGAACCTTTAGAAACCTAGTCCGATCATACTAAACATTAGGCCACGCCCAGCTCATAAAAAAACAAACAAAAAAATATTACTTTGCTGTCGTCAGTTACTAAGTGTGACGAAACTAAATGTAAAAGTTCTGGAAATGTCTCATTATAAGAAACAAGCAAACAAAAGCCAATAACATAAACTAACATGTATAAAAACTTCAAAGATGGCCTATAGATGTCGCACAAGTACATATTATTTTTCTCACATCTAGATGTGTACCGATGGGACAGTCCTAATTCTACTGATTTACAAAGCTAAAATCCGAGCTTTGATTTCCTGCGGGGTGTATTTTCCCCTCAAACTGTAACTCGCATCGTATATTCTTTAATCGTAACAAAAACGCATTATTTTAATTAATAAATAGGCATTTAAAATATTCAACTTTGTTACTAGGTTTTTCGTACGTTTAGTAGAGTTCTACTTAACATTTAAAAAGTGGTACGCGAACATGATAACCACTAATTTAGGCTGTAGACCCACCACCAGCACCACTCTTCCCTTCAACGAAAGTAGGACCATTCTGTTGATATAATAGTATAGCTTGGCGCACGAGAAAAGGGTACAGATCCAGTGTGGGCGGTAAAGGAGTGGATTTGGATGGACTTACATTCAAATCAAATATTTCACATATGAAGAAACTGAAACAGTGTTGGATTGTAAGTACAAAGATGTACGACTAAATGTTGTTTTATTATTATTTTTGTTTCGTTTTCTGATAGGTTGTTTGTTTTGTATTTCACGCAAAATTACACGAGGGCTATCTACACTGTCCGTCCCTAATTTAGCAGCATAAGACTTGAGGGAAGGCAGCTAGTCATCACCACTCACCGCCAGCTCTTGGGCTACTCTTTTATCAAAGAATAGTTGGATTGACCGTGACATTATAACGTCCCCAAAGCTTAAAGGGCGAACATATTTGGTGCGACGGGGATTCGAACCCGCGACCTTCAGATTACAAGTCGAACGCCACCTGACCGTGTACAGAAACGGAAGTGGCACAGATGTATTATTCATCACTTTAAAGTTGTGACATTGTTTTTTTGAAGTTCAACACAAAACTATCAATGGGCTAGCTGTGCTCTGCCCACTACGGGTATCGAAACCCGGTTTCTAGCGGTGCGAGTCCGCAGACATATCGCTGTGTCACTGGTGGATTATATATTATGTGAAAATGAATATTTTAATCATAGTTAAATTGCTATATTACATCCACGTTTTTTCACTAATACAAAATGTTCTGTTATAAAGACGCGGGTAAAAACAGTTATCGCTGTAATGAATCATTACGTTAAAAAAAAAGACATAACTGAAATGCTGACCCCAAATCTCGTCGATCGAGGTTTAAAAAGTAACCCAATGACCTATAGCTCTAGGCTGGGTTTCCACTCGTTCTGCATCATATAAACACGAAACCTAAACGATCTTTTCCACAGTGTACCTGTGCACGAACCCTTATTATAGGTGTCGTTAATGTGGGCCTCAAGTTTGGCCGACCTAGAACCCGCTGTGTCTACTGACACTATAAACAAAAGAACGAAGTAGAACGTTAGTTGATTGTACATATTCGTCGTGCATAATCTACTGGTAGGTATGGAAATCTCGTGACGTGTTCAAAAAAGTGGAATTAACGTTTTGCACTAATAAAACTGAATCTACGTGGTTGCGTTGAAGTTTTATCAGTTGTATACCATTTGGAAATGTCTGGCACACACGCACTTGTATGTACATACATATAAAGGAAACCCAAAATAATATGTGTGGGTCTTGTAGGTAGTAAGCTTAACATACGGTTGCGTTTATGGGTTAGTGATGGTAGAGTACGATACGTGACTTAACTATAATGTATACAGAAATAACAAACGAATGTAACTAGCGTTGACGCAACCTAAAATCACAAAGAAGTGGTGAACGCGGTTAAAGTTCTGGCTAGAAGCAGGGTAGTAATCAAATCAGCATTGTCCATATTTATGAAGTTCATTTATGTATTTCAACCATTTTGTGCTCCCCAGTGGCATGTCTGCGGTAATAAAACGTTTGAAATTGGGTTTCGATACCCATGGTGAGCGGAGTTCAAATAGCTTTGTGCTCAGCTCTAAACAAACAAGTTCAGCCACTGTAAATAATTTCTTTGCACTTTTAGATTTTATAAATTATGCAGATTTTGAACGTCTTATTGAAGACAAGTGAGGACCGTATGCTGTTATTTGAAAGGTCATTAGTACTCCCTACTTAGAAATAAGCTGTTTTTATTTTTGCTGTTCCACAAAAACTGAATCATTTCCGTTATTGGTAAATTCCTAAAAGGCTTCTCACGAGACGCGTTAAGAGCGCAGGACGTGATCAATGGCAAATCGCAGCCCTAACTTTGAACTTTCCCATACTCAGCCCGACACGTCAAACCCCTTTTTAAAAAATGCAAATATAATAAACAAATGCCACAGGAACGGCAATCTATTGATAACATTCGACTCGTCAATTTCAATGTCAGTGACACTTCCGCTTCCAGACAATCTATTGATAACATGTCAACGTTAGCGACATTTCCGCCTCGAGACAATCTATTGATAACATGTCAACGTTAGCGACATTTCCGCCTTGAGACAATCTATTGATAACATGTCAATGTTAGTGACACTTCCGCCTCGAGGCAATCTATTGATAACATGTCAATGTCAGTGACACTTCCGCCTCGAGACAATCTATTGATAGCATGTCAATGTCAGTGACACTTCCGCTTCGAGACAATCTATTGATAACATGTCAATGTTAGTGACACTTACTTCCGCCTCGATACAATCTATTGATAACATTCAATGTCAGTGACACTTCCGCCTCGATACAATCTATTGATAACATTCAATGTCAGTGACACTTCCGCCTCGAGGCAATCTACTGATAACATTCAATGTTAGTGACACTTCCGCCTCGAGGCAATCTATTGATAATATTCAATTTATATGCAAAAAACGGCTCGTTTTCTCAGCCCAAACGAGCCGTTTTTTGCATATAAATTTCAACAAGTGGGTTTCTCGTCATCGCTGATAATATTCAATGTTAGTGACACTTCCGCCTCGAGTCAATCTATTGATAACATTCAATGTCAGTGACACTTCCGTCTCGAGACAATCTATTGATAACATTCAATGTCAGTGACACTTACTTCCGCCTTGAGACAATCTATTGATAACACTCAATGTCAGTGACACTTACTTCCGCCTCGAGACAATCTATTGATAACATCTCAATGTTAGTGACACTTCCGCCTCGAGACAATCTATTGATAACATGTCAATGTCAGTGACACTTACTTCCGCCTCGAGACAATCTATTGGTAACATGTCAATGTCAGTGACACTTACTTCCGCCTCGAGGCAATCTATAGATAACATGTCAATGTTAGTGACACTTCCGCCTCGAGACAATCTATTGATAACATGTCAATGTCAGTGACACTTCCGCCTCGAGCCAATCTATTGATAACATTCAATGTCAGTGACACTTCCGCCTCGAGACAATCTATTGATAACATGTCAATGTTAGTGACACTTCCGCCTCGAGCCAATCTATTGATAACACTCAATGTCAGTGACACTTCCGCCTCGAGACAATCTATTGATAACATGTCAATGTCAGTGACACTTACTTCCGCCTCGAGATAATCTATTGATAACATTCAATGTCAGTGACATTTCCGCCTCGAGACAATCTATTGATAACATGTCAATGTTAGTGACACTTCCGCCTTGAGACAATCTATTGATAACATGTCAATGTCAGTGACACTTCCGCCTCGAGCCAATCTATTGATAACATTCAATGTCAGTGACATTTCCGCCTCGAGACAATCTATTGATAACATGTCAATGCCAGTGACACTTACTTCCGCCTTGAGACAATCTATTGATAACATGTCAATGTCAGTGACACTCCCGCCTCGAGGCAATCTATTGATAACATTCAATGTCAGTGACACTTCCGCCTCCAGACAATCTATTGATAACATGTCAATGTCAGTGACACTTCCGCCTCGAGACAATCTATTGATAACATTCAATGTCAGTGACACTTCCGCCTCGAGACAATCTATTGATAACATGTCAATGTCAGTGACACTTCCGCCTCGAGACAATCTATTGATAACATGTCAATGTCAGTGACACTTCCGCTTCGAGACAATCTATTGATAACATGTCAATGTTAGTGACACTTCCGTTTCGAGACAATCTATTGATAACATGTCAATGTCAGTGACACTTACTTCCGCCTCGAGACAATCTATTGATAACATGTCAATGTCAGTGACACTTCCGCCTCGAAGAAAACAGAACTGACTGTTTCTCCGGTTTCACTGCTCATGAAATATCTCAAAAAATGCTCACAACTTCATTATAATGGCAATGGAGAGTTTTGTCTGTTAGCAATACTTACTGTAAATAAATTGTTAAAGAAAATTATGTTAAAACACTAATTTTCTGTATGAAATATACACAACATCCCGACAGTAATTCATGAAATTATGTTAAAACACTAATTTTCTGTATGAAATATACACAACATCCCGACAGTAATTCATGAAATTATGTTAAAACACTAATTTTCTGTATGAAATATGCACAGCATCCCGACAGTAATTCATGAAATTATGTTAAAACACTAATTTTCTGTATGAAATATACACAGGATCCCGACAGTAATTCATGAAATTATGTTAAAACACTAATTTTCTGTATGAAATATACACAGGATCCCGACAGTAATTCATGAAATTATGTTAAAACACTAAGTTTCTGTATGAAATATACACAGCAACCGGACAGTAATTCATGAAATTATGTTAAAACACTAATTTTCTGTATGAAATATACACAGCATCCGGACAGTAATTCATGAAATTATGTTAAAACACTAAGTTTCTGTATGAAATATACACAACATCCCGACAGTAATTCATGAAATTATGTTAAAACACTAATTTTCTGTATGAAATATGCACAGCATCCGGACAGTAATTCATGAAATTATGTTAAAACACTAAGTTTCTGTATGAAATATACACAGCATCCGGACAGTAATTCATGAAATTATGTTAAAACACTAAGTTTCTGTATGAAATATGCACAGCATCCGACAGTAATTCATGAAATTATGTTAAAACACTAAGTTTCTGTATGAAATATACACAGCATCCCGACAGTAATTCATGAAATTAGTTAAAACACTAATTTTCTGTATGAAATATACACAGCATCCCGACAGTAATTCATGAAATTATGTTAAAACACTAATTTTCTGTATGAAATATGCACAGCATCCGGACAGTAATTCATGAAATTATGTTAAAACACTAAGTTTCTGTATGAAATATACACAGCATCCCGACAGTAATTCATGAAATTAGTTAAAACACTAATTTTCTGTATGAAATATACACAGCATCCGACAGTAATTCATGAAATTATGTTAAAACACTAATTTTCTGTATGAAATATACACAGCATCCGGACAGTAATTCATGAAATTATGTTAAAACACTAAGTTTCTGTATGAAATATACACAGCATCCCGACAGTAATTCATGAAATTATGTTAAAACACTAAGTTTCTGTATGAAATATACACAGCATCCGGACAGTAATTCATGAAATTATGTTAAAACACTAAGTTTCTGTATGAAATATGCACAGCATCCGGACAGTAATTCATGAAATTATGTTAAAACACTAAGTTTCTGTATGAAATATACACAGCATCCCGACAGTAATTCATGAAATTAGTTAAAACACTAATTTTCTGTATGAAATATACACAGCATCCCGACAGTAATTCATGAAATTATGTTAAAACACTAATTTTCTGTATGAAATATGCACAGCATCCGGACAGTAATTCATGAAATTATGTTAAAACACTAAGTTTCTGTATGAAATATACACAGCATCCCGACAGTAATTCATGAAATTAGTTAAAACACTAATTTTCTGTATGAAATATACACAGCATCCCGACAGTAATTCATGAAATTATGTTAAAACACTAATTTTCTGTATGAAATATACACAGCATCCGGACAGTAATTCATGAAATTATGTTAAAACACTAATTTTCTGTATGAAATATACACAGCATCCCGACAGTAATTCATGAAATTATTTGCAACGCGTTATTTGTTTGGAACCCTGCAACGAACAAAGTTGTGAACCCAAAAGCAGTTCGGTACAAAATATATTAAAGAAAATTGTTGTTTTTCTTAAAGGGTCTGTTAATCGCATCGTTAATTTTAGGGCTAATAGAAGGTATAATTATACGTTACTTTCAACCACCATCTTGAATACCAAAGCTCACATTTTATTGGATATCAAGTTTCACGTGATGAGTGGAACACAGTAAGGTGGGGAGGATTAGAAATTCTACCTACGTTGCGGGGGGTATAGTCTCGTATATAAGTTAGTATTTAATCGCTGAGATCCAGAGTTCTTTACATGTGCATGTTTACTAATTAACAGACACTGTTTATATCCAACCCGTCTGTCAGGGTCGGGGTTAATCACAACTAATGTGGATATCAGGTTACCAGCACATGGCTTGTTCTGCAAGCCATAACTCTGAAGATAGAAAGGTCTCGTGTTCGAAAACATACTAGATGTAAGGTTAATAGTTCTGACGTCAGTTTGGTCATCGCATTGGTTGGTTCTTACATCAATCTAATGATTGCGTTGTTTTAGTCTGGTCATCGCGTTCTTCGCCATTGTAACGTTACTTTAGTTTGGTCATTACCTAGTTAGCTACTGTAACTGTAGTTTGGACATCACGTTGGTTATATGTTCTAACGCTGTTGTTGTTTCTAACGTTATAAACTCTTTTATTTATGTTTTGTTTTCTGGTCTTACTTGAAATAACTCATTCAACTCCGAAATTAAGTGTTGAACTTTACACCAAAGACAGCCTGGAAGTTCGATTAGTTTGAAGTTTTTCTTCAAAAATTCAACTGTATTATCACTCGCTGATATTGGAATACTGTTAGATACTGCACAATAATGAAGTTCACAGTTAAGATGGCGGGGTGGGGTCAAGTGAACGTGCAAGATACTGAGAATGGTAGGGGGTTTGGTTTCCGAAAGTCTATTTGTAGTATCTTTAATAAGTTTGGATTGGTTTGGGTGTTGCTGTGTGTTTTATCTGCCCAGACTGTGAAGGTTCATGGTTCGTATCCCATTATTGCAAAAATGAGCTTCGCATACAAAGGCCGTTGATACTTAAAACTAGTCCCTCCATTTATTCACACATGAGTAGCCTTAGAGTTGACGGAGGGCGCCGTTGACTAGCTGCCTTCGTTTTAGCCTATGCACTCCAAAGTTATATATATCTTGTGTAACTTCGAGAAAAATTCTAAAACAGAAGTAAATTTTATTTTGTATGGTTGCATTTTTGCCATTGATTCATGCACGAGCAAGAATGAAAAACACAATATTATTATGGTTAGCTAACATCAAACAAGAACTAACCCTAGGAGCCTTTACACAAAACATTTTAAACCGAAAATGAAAACCAATCAGTCTGTTATTAGTTTCTCAGCAAAATAGGGTTATTAGATTAGTGAAATATAAAGAACGAAAGTAGACGGAAGGAAGAAGGGGCTCAAAACGTGTATTATCATAAACTGATGTTCATATATTTAACATATATGTAAATATTTGAGCACCCTCGAATTTCCAATACTGTGTATAAACATTTAAGGACCCGACATGGCCAGGTGTGTTAAGGTGTTCGACTCGTAATCCGAGGGTCGCGGGTTCGAATCCTCGTCGTACCAAACATGCTCGCCCTCCCAGACGTGGGGGTGTTATAATGTTACGATCAATCCCACTATTCGTTGGTAAAAGAGTAGCTCAAGAGTTGGCGGTGGGTAGTGATGGCTAGCTGCTTTCCCTCTAGTCTTACACTGCTAAATTAGGGACGGCTAGCGCGGATCGCCCTCGAGTAGCTTTGCGCGAAATTCAAAAACAAACAAACAAAAAGCAAATATTTAAGAGCGATCGACAGCATTTTGTGTTCCTTACAGATGTCGTTCGTTATTATTGATTTAATTTTAACCTTATTGTTAGTAGAAGAATGGAGTTCACGTGATATATTTGTGAAGGTTTTGAAAACTGAAAATAACTTGTTTCCAAAAACAGTCGAGGAGAGAAGAAGGGGTCTCCAAAGCACCTCATCCCCCAGGGCACGACACATCACAATCCATGTCCAATAATAATTAATGCCTCATCTTGGTATTATCTTTATAAATGTGTTTATGTAACGAAAGTTTGAGCATGCTCATTTAACCTTAAAAAGAAAAAAAAAAGTTTTAAAATACTTAAACTATTTGCACAAAAGTAACTGTACAGATGTAACCCAGTAGATAAGTGGCAAGTTTGAGTACTCATAGTATTAAAATCCAGGGTTCGATTCCATTAAGGCGGACAGACAACAGACAGTCTGCGGTGTAGCTTTGCGCAAAACAAATATATATATATACACACATACAGACACATAATTTATGTTTCCCCCCACTGTTAGTTGTTCGTTTATGAAAGTAAAATATTAAGATCAATGTGTGCGTGTGTTTCGTATCAACGTTTATGAAACATACAAACTCTGGCAAAGGAAGTAGATAACTTCTGTTCACTTAGTAAGTGAACAACGGTAGTCATAGTCACGTAGGCTTAGTGCTGCTAGTTTAGAATAGTCATGTATGCTTAGTAATGCTAGTTTAGAACAGCCATGTAGGCTTAGTGCTGTTAGTTTAGAACAGCCATGTAGGCTTAGTGCTGCTAGTTTAGAACAGCCATGTAGGCTTAGTGCTGCTAGTTTAGAACAGCCATGTAGGCCAACGATGTCGACTGTTTTAAGGGGGATAAATAATTTAATTTCTGGAGTTCAGTATCAGTTCTCTTTTTAAACTGTAAGTGGAACACAGTTTCGTTATTCAGTTCCACTGTGTTTCGGTAGTGCACCATTACGTAATGTTAAGAAAATGTGATACTCCTTACATTACAAAGCCAGGTAACAGGAGAGTTGAGTGTCAGGACCTTCTTATGGAGAATATTGTACGATATAGGCACAAATATTTCACAAATTTAGATGTGTATTCGGTTTAGAGTTAGGGTACGTTGGTTCATCAGTCAACACACTAATCTTTACTTATAACGACACCTTTTGGGTACAACTAAACGTTGCAATAGTACAAAAAAACAAAAACACTTTAGGGGGAAAAAGTAAAATAGGGGAGGAGAGAGAGAAAACGTCACATGAAATGGATAATAATTTGGAACTTGTACGTCTTCATCAAACGCCTAACTAGGATTATCTCAATCATATGACGAAGTCATGGTTTTAGGCCAAGGACAAGAAAGGACAACAATCGTATGATGCCAGCTGAAAAGTGGAGGTACGGACGGAATTTTAGCAAACTTAGAATGAGGTCAGTTTTTTTTAGGAAGCAGTCGTAAGAGAAGAATCAACATAGACAGGACTGACCATTCGAAGACTCCATTAGTTCTAATACGGTAGTCTTGGTGGCTCAGTATTACAAGTTTTCTGTACAGTTAACCAAACTATGTCTTTATTCTTAATACTGGTGTTGATATGTTATTTTTGGACGGTAACATCTGTGTGTCTTGAAAGGTCATTACTTACAGATAAGGCACTGTTTACTGTATGGAACCATTAAGATAAGAGCGTGAACCAATATGCTTGCCATAAATTCGAGCTTTAAACTGTTGTTCGTTTCTCTCAGAGCAGAGCCACACAAGCACAGGGAAGCGAACCCATGATTTCAGCGTTGTAAATACGTAAACCTACCGTTGACCCACCGGGGTGGGTTTCGTTTATTCAGTCTTAAATCATCTCTGGTTATAACCTGATTCACTAGATTTTTTCTTCTACCGTTATTCGGAGTCAGCCATTTTGTCCGTCACGTACCTTCGACACTTGGACGGAATAAAACTGTCCTCGAACTTAGATGCTATTGTTTTACTATTTTATCTTACTATTCTTTAACATGTAAACTACAGTGAATTCAAGAAGTAGTCCGTGAGTATTAAACTGTTGTTTCTCAGGAAAAACAACCAAATTTATCGTAAATTTCCAGGCTGACGTATTTTACTTTTGATTATCTTGAATATCACGAGGTTATTTTATAGATGATAGGAAACGCAACTGGCTAAAAACATAAAGACTTCTGAAAATGGCGCACGTAAACAAAAAACACATTTCTGTTTTAATCTATATACGTGGCACATTCAGGAGGTGGTTCTGATCACATGGGTACTAACATCAGTTTCAGGAGGTAGTTTTTATCATATGGGTACTAACACCAGTTTCAGGAGGTAGTTTTGATCACATGGGCACTAAAAACTAGTTTCAGGAGGTAGTTTTGATCACATGGGTACTAACACCAGTTTCAGGAGGTAGTTTTTATCATATGGGTAACAACACCAGTTTCGGGAGGTAGTTTTGATCACATGGGTACTAACACCAGTTTCAGGAGGTAGTTTTGATCATATGGGTACTAACACCAGTTTCAGGAGGTAGTTTTGATCATATGGGTACTAACACCAGTTTCAGGAGGTAGTTGTGATCACATGGGTACTAACACCAGTTTCAGGAGGTAGTTGTGATCACATGGGTACTAACACCAGTTTCAGGAGGTAGTTTTGATCATATGGGTATTAACACCAGTTTCAGGGATTAGTTTTAATCACATGGGTACTAACACCAGTTTCAGGAGGTGGTTTTGATTACATAGATACTAACACCAGTACAACGTCCAGAGAAAATAATGAATTTCGTGATCATTTTACAAGTGGCACAGCGGCGTGTCTTCGGACTCACAACGTCAGAAAACGGGTTTCGATACCCGTGGTGGGCAAAGCATAGATAGCCCATTGTGCAGCTTTATGTTTAAGTACAAACAAACATCCTCCGCTGTATATACAAACCGATAACTTTGCTGTCTAGCCAAACTGTCGTAAAACAAACTTAATACAAGGGTTTACATCTAAAAGTTACCACATCAGAACTAGCGGTAAACAGAAACAAACAAATAATTTAGCATACGAGTTTAGAAGGAATTTACTTAGTCGAAGATTTAAGTTTGAAGAATAAGTTAACAATTCTTAATATTAAAACTGTGAAAGGAAAGAAACAACAACCTCTTCTCGGAAAGAATTCGATCTTTTACATCGGCGGGAAAGTGCGTTATTACAGCTTTCCACCACATGTTAATAAACCAGTAATGAACTAGATAACAGCTGGACACCCGTGCAGGATCGTAAGTGTATATTTATACATAAAAGAATCGTCTGTTTCTTATAAGATATATATATATACAGAATTTTCGAGTTCTAAAGAACTAGAAAAAATGGCTAGCAGCCACCATGTGGTGAAAATACGATCACATTAAAATCGAGAAGAAATTTTTTTTATTGAAGTAACTTATTATTAAACAGTGAAAAGACGGGTGAAACAGACAATTTAAATTTTAACTCAAATCCTTATCTCCAAAAATATCTGATATATTTAAATATCAAAAGTGTCGAAATCAGAACTATAAGTAATGTAATCTTTATTCGTATCAAATATTCATGTTGAAAACACATCAGCTAGAAAGTTAAAAACAAACAAATAAAACAGCTTGTTGATAAACACGTGTCCCGGCGTGGTCAGGTGGTTTGGACGCTTGACTCGCAATCTGATGGTGGCGGGTTCGAATCCCCGTTACACAGAACATGCTCACCCTTTCAGCCATGGGTCTTCATATTTTGACAGTCAATACCACGATTTGTTTTTAAAAGAGTATTCCAAGTGTTGACAGTGGGTGGAGATGAGGAGGTTCCTTTCCCTCGAGTCTTACACTGCTGAATTAGGGACGGCTAGCGCGAATAGTCCTCGTGTAGCTTTGCGCAAAATTCAAGCAAGCAAACAAACCCCGTCCATAAACAACTTCGTGGATCAAAACTAAAAGCGACTACTTGAAAAGGTTGAATATCAAATGTGGGTTGCTACCTGGTTTTCTCAACAAACATTTGATGAACATCTGTCTTTTCTTCGGCTTTAAAGTTCGTTATGCATTTCTATCGTTTTCACTTACATCTATAAGATATCCAACTGTCCTCTCTGAGTTTTAGCACGTCATTTACTGTCAACACTCACTCAGTAACTCCACTCTTTTTCCATGGCGCCATTTTGATCAATTGACACGCAAGTAAAGCTACGATACAAAGTCAGTAGAATTATCTACTTCTGTTTGTTTGTTTTGGAATTTCGCACAAAGTTACTCGAGGGCTATCTGTGCTAGACGTCCCTAATTTAGCAGTGTAAGACTAGAGGGAAGGCAGCTAGTCATCACCACCCACCGCCAACTCTTGGGCTACTCTTTTACCAACGAATAGTGGGATTGATCGTCACATTATAACGCCCCCACGGCTGGGAGGGCGAGCATGTTTGGCGCGACTCGGGCGCGAACCCGCGACCCTCAGATTACGAAGCGCACGCCTTAACGCGCTAGGCCATGCCGGGCCAATCTACTTCTAACGTACTGAGCTACCTGCTAAAATCTTTTGTGTTTCAACAGTGCAACGTGCCAACTGTAACTTTGAGCTAAGTTATCTATAGAATTTACACACTGTATACTTAAGTTATAAATGTTACTATATGTAAAGACGAAATATGTGTTTGTTTGCAAACTAATTCTTCAGAGACAGTTGGGCCAACCTCAAACGAAATTTGTATGTAAACAGTATGAACTATGGGAAATATTCTAAGTAGGTCAGGCCCGGCATGGCCAGGTGGGTTAAGGTGTTCGAATCCCCGTCACACAAACATGCTTGCCCTTTCAGCCGTGGGGGCGTTATAATGTGAGGGTCATTCCCACTATTTGTTGGTAAAAGAGTAGCCCAAATGTTGTTGGTAGATAGTGATGACTAGCTAGTCTTACACTGCTAAATTAGGGACAGCTAGTGCAGATAGTCTGTGTGTAGTTTTATGTGCATTTCACAACAAACAAACAATCTAAGGAAGTTAAAAATGAACTTAACCCTGTGTATATTTTGTAAAGTTTGTTGGTTAATTGCTCCCAACATATTGAATCAACTTCAAACAATCTTGTCAGATTGATACTTTATACAGTGTTGAATATTCTAAATACATTCTAGGTCAAAATATGGTTGGTGAGATGTAGGGTGGGATCACCTGAAAATCTTTACTTGTTGGTAGATGGAAAACAAACTATAAATGTTGTTTACGAAGCTTTGTTATAATTTTAATATTTTGAGATAAAGTTGATGTTCAAGTTATCACTTTGAAATATATGATCACTGTTAACCAGCAGGAATGTTGTGGACAGCATCATCAGTTGAAGATGGCTGCCGTTTAAGGTAAGTTTATTTCTCGCCCAATTTGTCAATATCCTGTATTACACATGCAGTTTAACTTAAAAGAAAGGTGAATCGTGTTCGACGTTCCCGCCGTGAGGGCGTTATAACGTTTGGTCAATCCCATTCCTTCTAGTCCACCACTGTTAAATTAGGGATGGCTAGCACATATAGCCATCGAGTAACATTGCGCAAAATTCAAAACAAACCAAACCAAAAGGAGCACGTGTTAGAAGAACATACCAGAATCCCTTTGTGCCACAATCAACACTGACGACTAAAAAGTATTTAAAGAAGAGTCAGTCTTCTTTTCAAAGAAGTAATGTAATAATTGACAATACGGGACGCCCCGATTATAATATTATTTAATAGATGGCGCAGTCAAAAAGAGTAAACTGATGAACTCAGTGGTGGTCCATGGAGAAACTATTGTTATTATTCTAGCCTCGCAGGCTATTCACGTGGAGAAAGGCACTCCTGTGTAAGATGTCAAAGCTTTTTATTCGTTTGAGATCACCATGCGATCGATTGGTCCAAAGCAGACTAGATGCTGCAAACTTAGCCTTATGAAAGTGAGTGGTATAATATATGCACGCACACTAACCAGCCAACAGGGTGTCTAGATAAGCCTCGTGAATATACTTAAAAGCCACTTTTTCCTGACAACACTAGGAAACCAGAAGCCTTTTTAAAGTGATTAAGTCAAAACTGTGGACACCGCCTGATAGATGTTCTTGAAGTAAACTAAACGTCCATTAGAGCCGTTTTCAGTTGATAATTCCATCAGTTAACACGGTCTTTCATTTTATTTATATTGCAAACATTTGATACAACCATTTAAGAACTCGGTTCAATCTCCACGAGTACAGAACAGTGGACAATATGGACTGTTATTTATATTGATTGTTAATAAACTATTAAACTCAGCACCAAAAAGAAAAGAAAATGAACTTAATACATAATAAGGATTAGAAATTTTCTTGCAAAATGCATTATAAATCATAGTCTCACCTTAAGGCAATAACAGGTATCATCTGTGGTTAGGGATATTCCATCTAATAGACAAAATTCAAACACTGATGTTAAACTAGCCAATAATCATGGAAAACTAATTAATTCTTGATGACGAGAAACCCACGTGAAGTAAAATTGTATCTCAGAACGGCTGGTATGGGTATTAACACTTTTACTGATAAGTAGAACAACGTTTCGACCTTCCTAGGTCATGATATATAACGTTATGTATCTCAGAACGGCTGGTATGGGTATTAACACTTTTACTGATAAGTAGAACAACGTTTCGACCTTCCTAGGTCATGATATATAACGTTATGTATCTCAGAACGGCTGGTATGGGTATTAACACTTTTACTGATAAGTAGAACAACGTTTCGACCTTCCTAGGTCATGATATATAACGTTATGTATCTCAGAACGGCTGGTATGGGTATTAACACTTTTACTGATAAGTAGAACAACGTTTCGACCTTCCTAGGTCATGATATATAACGTTATGTATCTCAGAACGGCTGGTATGGGTATTAACACTTTTACTGATAAGTAGAACAACGTTTCGACCTTCCTAGGTCATGATATATAACGTTATGTATCTCAGAACGGCTGGTATGGGTATTAACACTATTATTGATAAGAAGAGAACAACGTTTCGACCTTCCTAGGTCATCTTCAGGTTAACAAAGGTTGTATGCTTGTAACACTCACAACGTCTCAACTCCTAGGGTGCAGATCAATACTATCTGCAGCCAGTTGTGGGAAGACAGTTACCCCTAAGTGTTCTTGTGATTCCTATAGTATAAATCACTACCAGTTCTTGGGTTACCCTATGTGATAGATAGTAACTAGGATTTGACTGTCACTCATAGCGCATGGTTACTCGGCGGTTCCAACAATACAATGGTCCGAGGTGGTAACCATTAGCCACGCCCATTCAACGGTTTATGTTCGTGACAATATTCACAAACACCTTTGTTCATATCGCTCAACTTTGAAATCTTCACAACTTACATCTATAAATAGGTAAAGAAAGGTTAAAAAAATTCTAGCCAAATTTTCCTCGATGGACACAACACAGATAGTCCACCATATAGCTGTGCACTTAATATCAAACAAATCCAAGCAAACTCAATAGTTAGTTGCACAATAATTCGGATTCACAAAGGGAAATCCTAGCGACCTCTATACTCAGTAGTGGCATGACTTCTCTTAAACCAAAACAAAAATATATCTTTCTCGTGAAATCTCCAAACATTCTAAATGAAAGAAAATGTCAAATAGTCTGTACACGTTTCTAACAATACTAGATATAACCAAAAACATTTTAAATCATGTAGCGTTAAAGTGAGAAAGGTGGTCTAGAATGTGTGGGCTCCCCTGTGGATTTTCCCACTAGACTCCCTTCACACCGATTTATTATATCCGCTATGGGCCCCTATTTAGCGTGGGTAACACAAATCGCAGAGGCAGTTGTACGCCTCTGGTTAAAATACATAATGTGGATAAAAAGATAGCTCGCAATAACGTATTGTAATAAGGATTGTAAACCTTTTCTTCCTTCAGATTCCATTCACAATAGTTACAATTACTGTCCAATCAACGTTCTGCTAGGTCCAGATTTGATGTATTGAAACAAGATTGTAGTATTGTCCAATCAACGTTCTGCTAGGTCCAGATTTGATGTATTGAAACAAGATTGTAGTATTGTCCAATCAACGTTCTGCTAGGTCCAGATTTGATGTATTGAAACAAGAGTGTAGTATTGTCCAATCAACGTTCTAATTACTGTAGATTTAATTTATACTAATATTTTGTAATAGCTATAGCCCAATTAACGTCCTACTTTATTTAGGCTTGGCTTACAAGCAGTTCAGTGGTAACAATTATTCGTTCAGGCTTGGCTCATTGTAACACGACTGTGATCGCCTGACTCGTACGGTCAATAGTGGGTGGAGAGTGGTCAAGTCCAAGTATTGTAGATAAGTAGGTCATTCCCACCAGATCTGAAGTTTATAATGATATCTGTGAAACTCCACCAATACTGGACCTTAATTATTTGTATCCATTGATCTTTAAATTATTCATTCTCTAAATCCTGTTTATTAATTCACTATATACACGTGGTCTCGTTAAAACGTAGAGTGGTTGGGACACAATACAGTTGTTATAGTAGGCTTAACGTATTTCATTAAAGTGTTGGTCAATTTGGGTTTATTTAATTTATCAGGGGGTTGACCAGAACAGTAAACACACAAAAAGACTTTTTAACTTCTGAAATTAAATGAAAACTTGAGAAAAATGAGAACTGTAAATTTTCGTCTAAAGAATTATATTCAATGTGACTTCAAAGTGAAACCATTTTGATTGGGACACCTGGTGAGTTTAACTCATTCATGATTTTAATTCATTTATTTAAAACGGCGTAATCCAACTTCGTCTTCATCGCTTCAACTGTTTGTAATGCATATGTTAGATGAAGTTCACCCTATTATGGTCCGGTATAGCCAAAAGTGTTAAGGCGTTCGACTTGTAATCTGAGGGTCTCGGGTTTGCATCCCCGTCGCGCCAAACATGGTCGTCCTTTCAGCCGTGGGACGGTTATAATGTTACGGTCAATCACACTATTCGTTAGTAAAAGAGTAGCCCAAGAGTTGGCGGTGGATGATGATGACTAGCCACCTTCCCTCTAGCCTTACACTGTTAAATTAGGGACGGCTAGCGCAGATAGCCCTCGAATAGCTTTGCGCGAAATTCAAAAACAAACAAACAATCACTCCACTATAGATATTCTAAATGTTTTTTGGCAAGTACTCTTTTGTAATTACAGCCAATTTCTAATTTATACCTTCAAGTTCCTTATATGGGGCATGCATTTCGTAGCTTAAAATAAGTTGTTCATAAAAAAATCTAATATCGAATTATTAGGCACAAATCTCAATCTACTAAGCGGTGTTATACATATATAATTGAGTTCAATGTAGTTCAATGTTACAAAGAGACAGGTTACATTATAATTTTCTGGTGTTTCTATTACACATATTTCGCTGATTTTGACAAATATCCTACATACATTTATTACAAAAACCAGACTATTTTCAAATTATCCTGTTAAACCAGATCTTTGGACAGCAACATGTTATCAGTAGTCTACAAAAATACAAAGAATAGAATGCCTTACTTGTTCAACACGAAAACCAGGTCACCCAGATCTCTGATCACACACAAAACGACTCGCATACTGTGACTTCTCAAGCATTAGTTCATTCTCCTGAAGATTCAACTGCAGCGGTCAAAATCATTAAAACGAACCACACGTTTATTTTAAGACATAAACAGTTAAAACAACAAAACGCGTGATCCAGACGTAGATATAACCCTCAGAAACTGGTGTGAACTTAAGAATGATACTTCGATATCAGCTTTTCATTCTGTCTACACAAGAACTGGTTTCAAAACCTAACAATTTGTCAGATGGGTTTAGTTTCAAGCAAACAAATAATAATAGAAAAGCTAAATAAATAAGCAAATATATATATATAAATACACGCGTGTATGTTTTGCTTATAGTAAAGCCAAATCGGGCTAGCTGCTAAGTCTACTGAGGAGAATCGAACCCATGATTTGAGCCTTGTAAATATATAGACTTACTACTGTACCAGCAGGGGACCTATATATAAGAACGAGGATAACAGCCAGGTAAATTTTGAAAGAAGAAAGAAAAACACTCAGAACCAAGAAACGTAGAGCTTTCGCGAGGGGGAGTGTCCCCCATATTCTATTTATCACGAATCCAATTTTCTGTAAACTCTTACAATTAAAAATGTTATCCTTTCCTTTGTGGAAGTTTCAAGAAAGGTATTTTTAAAAAATGTTGTGGCAAATTGTTAGATGACAACATTTCCAAACGAATAATTTGAATACACTGCGTAAGTAACATACACACACGTAAAGAAACACGAGCTTCTGTCCATACCCAGCAACGCCCACTTTGTTAACAAAATTTAGTCAAGCACCCTCTTCCTCGATAAAATAGGAACGTCGTTTCGCTTCTGTCGGAACCTAGAATTGTTTTTTGATGGGTTTTTAGGCTTAGTTTATAGTAAAGTTTTGTGGAATATTACCTTTGGTAATAGTGTCTAAATATCCACGTTATATTTATATGCTTATTTGTTTGAGTTTCGCGCAAAGCTACTCGAGGGCTATCAGCGCTAGCCGTCCCTAATTTAGCAGTGTAAGACTAGAGAGAAGGCAGCTAGTCATCACCACCCATCGTCAGCTGTTGGGCTACTCTTTTACCAACGAATAGTGGGATTCGAATCCGCGACCCTCAAATGAGTCCAGTGCCTTAAACACCTGGCCATGTTATGGCCTATTTATCTGTGGGCTGTGGGTTATACTTAAGGTGGAAGCAGACTTACTTCGATGGATGAATTACCTGGACCAAGAGTGGCCTAGAGGTTAATGTACTGGACTTCGGATTGTCCAGCATTCGAGAGGTGAAGTCGCTGGGTACAGTAAGACTTCCATCTCTGTGGGGGTAGGGGGGGTACTACAGAGCTTTAATGGCGGAAATATCTGTTATTTTTCTTTAATTGGACATTTTATTGTTTCACTTTATAGTTTCTTCAAGCCACTAAAATCTGAAAAAGCCGTAAAGCGAAACGTTGAATGTCCAGTTTATGAAAATTTAAATTTAGTATTTTAAGGTTGTTTATTATTAATTTTAAAATAAACATTAGAAACAGAGTGCAGTGTTATCTTTTAAAGATTGTTAAAGATAATAGAATAGCTACAATACTTCAGTTGAAATGTTCAATGGTACTTATGACAACAGTTGTTGCGTGGTCAGGATCCGGTTAGATTTTAAAGATAAAGAGTACAATATATGATTCCACATATTAATTAACCTACCTGATGTATCCTAGAAAACAACTGGTGTAACATTACACATAATACACCAACATACATAAGTGTTACAAACCACATTTCACCATCACAGCTAATCAGAATACTCATCCAAATATAATCTCTCTGTCACTTCAGGGTCATTTCTCTAGAGGTCACTGTTTGGCTTCAGCTCTCAACTGAAAGATTTCCTATTTTGTTTATTTTTTTATTTCAGTTTTGTAAATTATTTACGTAAAAATTCTATCTACACGTTAATTGAGAATTGTATATATATATATATATAGTTAAGAATTGTATGTATGTATATATATATATATATAATTAAATATTTATTCCGTAAATCACATCCCTGTATCCACATTAAAGTCCTAAACTCTCCGTATAGTTGATGAAGTTACTAAGACAGGATTTCAGAAGTGTTAGCACAAGGTTAATATGAACACCAAATAACCAAATTACTACTCCTAACTGATTACCCCTAAGCACAATACCGTTAATTAATCTCTTTGTCACCAGGTCACCCACTGAGGCCCTCAAGGAAACAAAGCTAAAATCCCAAGGACCTTCACCTACGAAGGTCGTTGAAAAGATAACAAACACTGGCCAGTAGAAATGGTATGTAACACTGGTCACTAGAAATGATTTAGTAGTTATTATATACGTTAGACATTTGTTACTAGATGTGGTGAAGTACTATATATATATATATATAATAAACACTGGTCACTAGAAATGATTTGGCATTAGACATTTCAAACTAGAATTGGTGAAGAAGTACTCTATTTATATGCAAAACCGGCTCGTTTGGGTTGAGAAAATATTTTACATAGAAGAGCGAACAACGTTTCGACCTTCTTCGGTCATCGTCAGGTTCACAAAGAAAGAGGTAACTGACCGGAAGCTGACCACATGTTTGAAAGGGGTTGTGTAACCGAGTGTCGGAATGTAGAGGGCGGTGTTAGATGTTTGAATATATAATTTTATTTATTTTATTATATTAATATAGGTAACTTACCTGTTACCATTATGTCTGAACTAGCATACCGTACACCACTATTAACAGTACACGCTCACACGATCGTTAAGAAACTAAGAAATTTAAACCAACGAATTATTAATAGAAGAAATGACATTTATTTTATTCAACAATGTAGAAAGGAACAACTAACCCCTAATTTTGTAAAGGTAAAACTTTCAAAAAATTTTAATACATACACGAACATTATCCAAAATTTACAGAAAAAACTACTTAAAGCCATGTTGAACACAAAATACAAAGAACTACATGACTTACAAAAACAAAAAATGAACCTAGACCATCAACTGGCATGTTGCATTAAACCAGAGATTTACGGACTTATACAACGAAACATAAACCAAATCAATACTAAGAACGACAGAGACAAAAAGATCTGCCACAACAAAAAACTAGAAAAACTAAGATGCAAACAACAGAAAAGACATCAACATGACAAACCGTTGACTAACCTCATAATTAACAGATCCGACCGACAATTAAACACAGACGAGATACATCTACTTAACAAAGGACTCAACTTCGCAATAGCACCTAGGTACATTCCAACCATAGAAATCAAAACATGTTTAGAAGACCTAGCCAGGAGACTTGTGATACTTTCTACAGAGAACAAAAACAAGGAAACAACCAAAAACAACCAACAGAAAGACGACAACTTAGATAATTTTAGTGACACCCAACAGCCAAACTTCCCAGGTAAAATTACAAATTTATATTTTCCAGAAACACCTAAAAACAACATCTTAAACGATTTTTTCAAAGAATTTTCTCACAAAACCATTAACATAATTTCACAAAACAGAAAACTAAAAAACAACCTTACAAAAAGATACATTAATTCCATTAAAAACCTAAAACAAGACAAAAACATAAAAATTCTAAAAGCAGATAAAGGTAACGCTATAGTCATAATGAACACGAATGAATACATCCAAAAAATGAGTAACATCCTATCAGACACGAACAAATTTAAACCAATACACACAAATCTAACAAAGACACACGAGACGCAACTGAACAAATTACTACTAAAAATGAAAAAAGCCAACACAATTTCACAAACACTTTATTCCTACCTACGTAAAACCGACTCACGCACACCGCAAATATACGGCATCCCCAAACCTCATAAACCAGATTGTCCATTACGACCAATAATGTCCACATATGAATCGTTTAATTACAATCTTGGTAAATACATAGCATGGACATTCTCCAAATATGTAACATCAGCCAGCTCATTCATCAAAGACTCTTTTAATTTCAAGTCTAATCTAAATCAACTTAATCATAAAGCCTTAATGGCCAGTTTCGATGTTATATCCCTCTTTACAGAAGTTCCAATCACTGAAGCCTGCAAGATAGCCTTAGAACTCTATATCCGAGAAATTTATATGCAAAAACGGCTCGTTTGGGCTGAGAAAACACTTTACATAGAAGAGCGAACAACGTTTCGACCTTCTTCGGTCATCGTGAACCTGACGATGACCGAAGAAGGTCGAAACGTTGTTCGCTCTTCTATGTAAAGTGTTTTCTCAGCCCAAACGAGCCGTTTTTGCATATAAATTTCTCAACAAGTGGGTTTCTCGTCATCACTGATCTATATCCGAGACCCTAACCCAACTATAGACATTCCCAGTAACCAGTTAGCAACCCTCATAGAATTCACCACGATAAAGACAAACTTCATGTTCAACAACCACACCTATTTACAAACAAATGGCCTTAGCATGGGCAACCCAGTATCACCAGTTCAAGCCAATATTTTTATGACACAAGTTGAAAGACAAGCAATTAACACAGCATTACATCCACCACTATACTGGTACAGATATGTAGATGACACGGTTGCGGGATTCACATCTACAGAACACACACTTAATTTTTTCAATCACATTAACTCTATACATCCCAACATTAACTTCACATGTGAACAGGAAGAAAGCAATCAAATATCATTTCTTAACCTCAAAATTACAAGAACCGACACACAATTCAAAACAGAAATCCACCGAAACACTACACTGACAAACACCACACCAACATTATTAATAAAATACAATGTGATAACTGCCACGACTTCTATATTGGAGAAACAAGTGGAAAAATGGAAACCAGATTCAAAGAACATAAAAAGTCACCTTCACACGTTTTCGAACACTGCAAGTCAAATAAACACAACATAACCATAGAAAACACTCAAATACTAAATAAAGAAACAAACATAAACAAACGCAAAATTAAAGAAGCCTTACTTATACAACAACTTAAACCCAAAATAAACCAATATAAAGGAACGCCTTTATACCTTTATTAATATAATAAAATAAATAAAATTATATATTCAAACATCTAATACCGCCCTCTACATTTCGACACACAGTTACACAACCCCTTTCAAACATGTGGTCAGTTTCCAGTCAGTTACCTCTTTCTTTGTGAACCTGACGATGACCGAAGAAGGTCGAAACGTTATTCGCTCTTCTATGTAAAATATTTTCTCAACCCAAACGAGCCGTTTTTGCATATAAATTTCTCAACAAGTGGGTTTCTCGACATCACTGAAGAAGTACTCTATTTATATAAATAATAAACACTGGTCACTAGAAATGATTTGGTAGTTGTTATATATGTTAGACATTTGTTACTAGATGTGGTGAAGAGGTACTATATACTTATTATAATCACTGGTCACTAGAAATGATTTGGTAGTTGTTATATGTTACACATTTGTTACTAGATGTGGTGATGAAGTATTCTGTATATATATAATAAACACTGGTCACTAGAGATTTCTATTTGTATTTATACACTCGTTATTAGAACATATTAGCAATAACCAAGAAAACAAAACCAATACCAGATTAGTTTTATATTCTCTATAGTTGTAGCTTTAGAAACCTTGTTATCATAACTACACAACTCAACTTCGTTCGTTCTCTGATGCTCAAAAATGCTTCATCTGCGTCGTCCAGGGCACTGCGGTATGTCAGCCAACTTACTAGTCTAGAATTCCAGTTTCGATACCCGTGTTGTGCAGAGTACAAATAGCATATTGTGTAGTTTGGTGCTTAATTACAAAGAAACGTTACCAGTTTCCTTGTATAATGTTCAGCATATTAATTTAATAACCAAATCAGAAGCTCCTGGTTTTGTTTTACTCTAGGTAACAGTATGCAGGGTACCGAATATAAGGTAGGTCTGGTGCAGAATACGTCCATTAAACTGTTGTGATAAGCGTTATTTACAGCGCTTTGGGAGACACGTGTTGAGAAATAGACAACGATTTCGCAACTATTTAGTAAACATAAAGCATTGGTTTTTCTATAACGTAATTGATCATAAGTTATACACCTATAAAAATATTTATGTAGTTACAAATTCACCAATTTATGCGTAAGTTCATGTCGATAAACAGAAAATTATGATTATAACATTCCATTCGAGACTTGATAAATAACTATACATTTTGTACATTCTTCATTTGGGTCATTTGTTACTAGGCCTTATACATTAGGTGTAGTAATTGTTTGTTTGTTTTTTCTAATTTCGCGCAAAGCTACACGAGGGCTATCTGCGCTAGCCGTCCTTAATTTAGTAGTGTAAGACTAGAGGAAAGGCAGTTAGTCATTACCCCCCACCGCCAACTCTAGGGCTACTCTTTTACCAACGAATAGTAGGATTGACCGTACCATTACAATGCCCCCACGGCCGAAAAGGTGAGCATGTTTTGTGTGAGGGGGATTCGAATACGCGATCCTTGAATTACGAGTTAAGCGTCTTAACCATCTGGCCATGCTGGTCCAACGTAAGATAAAGACAAACATATGTAATTACTGATCGACGATTTTTTTTATGCATGAAGTGACACTGACGAGTACGTCAGGTCTATTTGTTCCATTTTCCTTGAAATGTTACGACTGTGAATGACACTGATGGGTGCGTTAAGCCTATTTGTTCCATTCCCCTTGAAATGTTACGACTGTGAATAACACTGACGGGTACGTTAGGCCCGTTTGTTCCATTCCCCTTGAAATGTTACGACTGTGAATAACACTGACGGGTGCGTTAGGCCTATTTGTTCCATTCCCCTTGAAATGTTACGACTGTGAATAACACTGACGAGTACGTTAGGCCTATTTGTTCCATTCCCCTTGAAATGTTACGACTGTGAATAACACTGACGGGTACGTTAGGCCTATTTGTTCCATTCCCCTTGAAATGTTACGACTGTGAATAACACTGACGGGTACGTTAGGTCTATTTGTTCCATTTTCCTTGAAATGTTACGACTGTCTATTTGTTCCCCTTGAAATGTTACGACTGTGAATGACACTTATGGGTACGTTAAGCCTATTTGTTCCATTCCCCTTGAAATATTACGACTGTGAATAACACTGATGGGTACGTTAGGCCTACTTGTTCCATTCCCCTTGAAATGTTACGACTGTGAATGACATTTATGGGTACATTAAGCCTATTTGTTCCATTTTCCTTGAAACGTTACGACTGTGAATGACACTTATGGGTACGTTAGGCCTATTTGTTCCATTCCCCTTGAAATGTTACGACTGTGAATGACACTGACGGGTACGTTAAGCCTATTTGTTCCATTCCCCTTGAAATATTACGACTGTGAATAACACTGATGGGTACGTTAGGCCTACCTTTTCCATTCCCCTTGAAATGTTACGACTGTGAAACCGTTAAAGAAAATCACAACTTTTCTGAACATGCTCGCCCTTTCAACCGTGAGGGTATTATAAATTGACGGTCAATTCCACGATTCGTTGGTAAAAAGTAGCTGAAGAGTTGGCGATGGGTGGTGTTGATTACTTTCCTTCCCTCTAACCTCTCACTTTAAAATTAGGGATGGCTAACGCGGATAGTCCATCGCGTAGATTTTGGTGAAGTTCAAAAAACAATAAAAAAGCACGTTTGTTATAAATTGAGGAGGAAACCTTATGGTGAAAGAAGTGAATCGTGTACAAACACATTCCTTCAGAAGTCTCAAAAATCAGAGTACATAATGAAGTTATAATAAAATATGTAATTCATGTTCTATAAACATCATTCACAACCACCTTGATGTTTCCTGTGAGCAAGACGTCAGTGAACATACAAAACGCGGCATAATCGTGAAACAGCAAAGTTCAACAGGGAGTCACAGTTACACAATCATTGTGACGGTGAGTTAGGCTCAGTGTCGTCACAAAACACCCATAACAACAACGAAACTATGAGCTTTTAGGTAATGTAATCATGACACCAGTCCTATCTCTCTATACAATCTGTTGTGGTGGGAAAACCACGTCCAGTTTAAAACGTAGTGTAATCTATATTTTGGTTTATTTTCTACAGTTAACCGGTTGACATTCAGTCAGTAGAACATTGTCTCAAAGCAAACACCCAGGGCACAAAACGTTATGCTCAAATCAAACGACCAAGTCATAAAAGGTTATATCCAAATCAAACGACCAAGTTACAATATGTTATATTCAAATCAAACAACCAAGTTACAATATGTTATAGCCAAAGCAAGAACTCATGTTACGTTTATATTCTAATGTGAAATATTCGTAACCAACAGATCTAAACCCAAGAATGTACTATATTCCATGTAGTACCAAGCGTGAAGAGAGATACATTCGAAGTCGTTTATCCATGTTCAACTTTTCTCACTTGTAACCAAACTTGCTGAATGACAGCTGTTAGTTGAACACGGGAAGGGCTCTTTCAGAGTAGAGTTTCTGTCCAGAAAAATTCCCTGAGTTTTTATTTACTTGGAAAGAACTTGACAAATGAGTTACACTTGAAAGGACTCACTTTTTGTGAGTGTTTGTTTTTGTAAGAAAGACCTGAAGTCTTCAGTTGCAATGAAAAATGTCCGCATTTCGTTTTTTTGAAATCAAGAGTAAATGTGACCTAAACACACCGTCAGATATATTGCAAGTTTAAGGGAAGGGACAGGTTCCTGAAACACTTCGATCTTTCTCGAGAGTTTGTGTTTTCCTTATAGTAAAGCCACCTCAAGCTATCTGCTCAGTCCACCGAGGGGGAATCGAACTCCTGATTTTAGCGTTGTAAATCCGTAACAATGGGATACTTTTCTCGATAGAAAGTTCAATAATTTGTAGCCTGGAATTGCATTTGCACTATCATTTTAGAAGTCAAAATGTTATATTGTCAGTTTCTTCAATCTTACTGAGAGGGTAGTTCACCCTTCCCCCCTGTATTAGATGACAGAGGACCCATATAAAGCGAGAAACCTTATGTGTAATTTTTAGTTTTTGGGTAGAACAGTGCTGAAGTCGGACTTCTGGTTGGAAAGAGTTTGAAACTGTGGACTACAGTATTAAGAAGTTTATACTTAAAGAGCATAGATGTAGATCTGTTCTTATATTTTGACTTTGGCATGATTTAGTATGTTGTCTGTACAGTTATGTTAACATGTGGGGAAGTTCTGTCGAATAAATTTATGGAGTATTAACTTTTTAGTTCGTAGACGAGTGACCTCTATCGGCCGAATGCCCTCTGTTGCTTTGAACTTATATCTCCATAAAATATTCCACCCTACACGCACATCTGTTAAATATAAAACATGAAACACTGAGTAACATCGGTTGAAACAAAACGTTAAGTTCACCTAACATAATACTATTTTTCTAAGCTGTACGGTTGCGTTTGAAACTCATCACGTGATGTTTGTAACATATCCATATCTACGAATGCAAAATGGCCATTGCCAAGCGTTTATAAAGGGTTTGTTTGTTTGTTTTTTTAATTTCGCGCAAAGCTACACGAGAGCCACCTGCGCTAGCTGTCCCTAATTTAGCACTGTAAGACTAGAAGGAAGGCGGCTAGTCATCACCACCCGCTGCCAACTGTTGGGCTACTCTTTTACCAACGAATAATAGAATTAACCGTCACTTTATAACGCCCCCACGGCTAAAAGGTCGAGCATGATTGTTGTGACGGGGATTCGAACCCAAGACCCTCAGGTTAAGAGTCAATCGCCCTAACCATGTTTATAAAGAGAAACGATTGTAACGGTTACACAGCAAACATTTCTTTGTGATTAAGGTGTTTTTGTAAATCATTGTATCAGACGCCACATGTGTTTATGGTGTTCACGGTGTCGCTACTGGTGTGGCGGGTGTCGCTTTACAAACACCATGAAATCGAACCATTTCAGTTACCACCGTGCGTATTAGCTTTCAACAGCTGCAACAAGTTCGCTGTTCTCTGGACTAATTCTAAAGTACGTGAAGTTTCTGTTCATCTGTCAAGTACCTTTATCCATGCTGTTTGTTACCTGGTGTGATACCAGTGAAGAAGTGTACCTTAAATTAGGAGCTTTTTACATGCCGAAAACCGATCTCAGTGTTATCAATTATTTCAGTGACTTCGCGTGAGAGTCATTAATGATGTATTGTCTCTCAACTACAATGTCGGACAAAGTGCTTTACGTGAGTGTAGTTTAAAGTACAGACAAACCATAAAATCAGGGCAAAGAAAAATCAGTACAACAGTAGACTATCGTGAGATGGCGTGTTATTATTCAACAAATACTGTAGTACTTCAGTGAATAGGGTTAACAGAATCAATCGTGTGTTACTATACATCAGATAATGTAGTACATCAGTGAATAGGGTTAACAGAATCAATCGTGTGTTACTATACATCAGTGAATAGGGTTAACAGAATCAATCGTGTGTTACTACTATATATCAGATACTGTAGTACATCAGTGAATAGGGTTAACAGAATCAATCGTGTGTTACTACTATACATCAGATACTGTAGTACATCAGTGAATAGGGTTAACAGAATCAATCGTGTTACTATACATCAGATACTGTAGTAAATCAGTGAATAGGGTTAGCAGAATCAATCGTGTGTTACTGCTATATATCAGATATTGTAGTACATCAGTGAATAGGGTTAGCAGAATCAATCGTTTGTTACTGCTATACATCAGATACTGTATTACTTCAGTAAATAGGGTTAACAGAATCAAGAGCGTATTGTTGTTATACATAAAATATAATAAAAACCCACTAAACCATTGAGAGATCAAATCACATTGTTTTCACGTTCCCAGCCACCCTTATCGATTTGTCTGTCACTAAACACGAAGGTGGTTTAAAATACGAATTCACCAGGTTTTCTCCTAACAACTGACAATTCTATCAATAACCCAGTGTCGTAAGTGTTTCAACTCAAAATTATAATTTCTGGAAATTCCGCGACGCAGGAGTTCCAAATTAATGTATACAAACATATGTTCCAAATTAGTGTATACAAACATGTGTCCCAAATTAGTGTATACAAACATGTGTTCCGAATTAGTGTATGCAAACATGTGTTCCAAATTAGTGTATACAAACATGAGTTCCAAATTAATGTATACAAACATGTGTTCCAAATTAGTGTATACAAACATGTGTTCCAAATTAATGTATACAAACATGTGTTCCAAATTAGTGTATACAAACATGTGTTCCAAATTAATGTATACAAACATGTGTTCCGAATTAGTGTATACAAACATGTGTTCCAAATTTGTGTATACAAACATGTGTTCCAAATTAGTGTATAGAAACACGTGTTCCAAATTTGTGTATAGAAACACGTGTTCCAAATTTGTGTATACAAACATGTGTTCCAAATTTGTGTATACAAACATGTGTTCCAAATCTCCGACACATATTAACTGTTCACAAAACAATTTTACACCATCACACCGATAAATAATTGTTATGTAAATACATTCTAAAAACTTTCACGTCATCATAAAATTTATTACGAGTACACAAGTAGTTTCTACCGACTCTATTGCTATGGTAATACAGATGGGAAAAACACCTATAATTATGTATTATTTATTTCACATAGCGGCTGGTCTAAAAGATAGCTTACTTTAAATGAGTTTAACAACAATGTTTTTATTTTATTTGTATGCTTCACTTTTATTCACTAGACCCAGTAATTATAAATCCGTGACATGAATCACTGAAATTATGTTTGATTTAAAGAAAACAAACTCAACTTACCAGTTTACTGGAAGCCAACATCTACACTCCAGCCATTCAACAATTGAGGTCATGTCAAGCTACACTGACCTCTAACTCCACCCCGAATCCGAGGACAAAGTGGTCAGACACTCTGCTACCTTCTGACGTCACGCGGTCCCCCGACACAAGCGTTAAAGGGTTGAAAGTCTAGAAGCAAGTTCAACAGAATACAAATATCCCACCTTGAAACTAAACAGTACTTGAATAAATGCCTTCAAAGTATAATGTGCTAAATTTATACAGACACCAGGTGAATTGTTTCGGTTACATTTGGCCACTTATGGTAAGACGTTTCTAAAGGGTTTTGCGGCGTGTGGACAACGTCAAGGACGGGTGAATATGTCGACTGTTTCAGTCAAGACCAAGGCTGGCCAAATGCCCAGCCGCCGCGACAACCTTACCATGTGCTAATCTGTGGTATGCAATTTGCGCATGCGGGTTCGACGCCGTCACAACTGAGTTCCAAAGTGGGCCAACGCGCTCAGCTTGGAGGTTCTAAAATACACATATATATAGGCACCAAGGCAAAGTCTCTCAGACGTGCTGCCCTCTATGAGATAAAATACACTTAAACACAGAAATCAAGGAGTCTTTGATAACGTCACATGGTGTGTGTAGTATTTGAGGAGCAAAAACAGTTTTATGGTAATAACGTAGCTGTCAGTTATAAACAGTCATGGTAAAAACAGTTTTATGGTAATAACGTAGCTGTCAGTTATAAACAGTCATGGTAAAAACAACAGAAACGAAAGAAAGAAATACAAATATAACAACTTATGTGTAAATATTTATTTTATTGGACCTTACACAAAATAAGGAACGCGGTCCTCTTAGTGGTGCGTTAGAATTCTATTTATTTCTTCGATAAATTTTACGTTATAACACAACACACGAACTACAAGGGGCCGTTTTAGTCTTCACAACTTGTTAGAACAAATATTAAAAGTTGTGTCTTCTCGTTATCTTCCTCAAACGTACGTGATAAAAACAAACAAACCTATCAATTAGTTTATTAACTTCAAAAAAGTAATTTCTTTTCCTACATTTGTCACTGAGAAAATAGTATAAGAAATCTTGAACTGTCCGTATGCCATAGCATGGCTTAATGATGGCTTATCTCTTACTCTGCTAATACCAGTCAGTTTCTCCAGTCACTTTACTGATTGATTCCCATATATATACTTTCAACGTGTGATTCAAAGTTACTGCCTTGCATTTCCCATCGATAAAAGTAATTGGCTAACTATTTGTTTATTACAAGTCATCCAGTCTGACCTCAGTGTCCTTAATACAACTAGAAATTGCCATCATTCCCCTTTACCTGTTTAGTAATTAATTCTCCCCCTAAATTTAATTAATATAAATATACAAACGTCCAGTACTGACCCTGGAGCACTGCAACAGTAACAAAGGCCTATTACGACTGAACTCCAGTGGCAACATTTTTTTTTTTTTTTTGCTTTCTCCCACTAAGCCACCCTTGAACCCAGTTATCAAGTTTTGCTTTAAGGCGTTCGACTCGTAATCTGAGGGTCGCCGGTTCGAATCTTCATCGCATCAAATATGCTCTCCCTTTCAGCCGTGAGGGCGTTATAATGTGACGGTCAATCCTACTGTTCGTTGGTAACAGAGTAGCCCAAGAGATGGCGGTGGGTGGTGATGACTAGCTGTCTTCTCTCTAGTCTTACACTGCTAAATTAGGGTCGGCTAGCGCAGGTAGCTCTCGTGTAGCTTTGCTCGAAATTCACAAAACAAATGTCTAAGTACACCGAGTCCAAAACCTTTCATCATCCAAATACCAAGTCAAACCCTCAACAACAACAGAAAATTAAAATATTAGTTAAGGCGAAACTCTCCTTCAGTGAAGACATGACAGCCATCTTTTATGATACCACGTGGTTTAACGAAACACTCTTACGAATAGCTTGGGTTATCAGAGTGTATTTTTTATTTTATTTTCCAATTATAGATGTAAGACTAACTAGCCTGTAGTTTCCATGACAACTCTTATCAGCCCGTTCATCAACAGAAGTAACATTAGCGATCCTCCAATCCTGAGAAATGGTTAAAGCAGTGAGGATGTTCCAGCAATGTTGTCCTGAGAAATGGTTATAACAGTGAGGATGTTCCAGCAATGTTGTACTGAGAAATGGTTAAAGCAGTGAGGATGTTCCAGCAATGTTGTCCTGAGAAATGGTTAAAGCAGTGAGGATGTTCCAGCAATGTTGTCCTGAGAAATGGTTAAAGCAGTGAGGATGTTCCAGCAATGTTGTCCTGAGAAATGGTTAAAACAGTGAGGATGTTCCAGCAATGTTGTCCTGAGAAATGGTTAAAACAGTGAGGATGTTCCAGCAATGTTGTTTATGGCGCGGAACAGCCAGAAAGAAGGTCGTGGGAGGCTATTTGGCTGTTGATACTCTAGGTGCAACGGATGTGAGATGAAGTCTAAAAAATACAACCAAAAACATGCCCCTCTCAAAAAGAAAACAAATATTTAATTACAATTCCTATGGATCAAAAATAGTACATGCTTAATGTAAACCAACAGTAGATTGTTTAACCATCACTGATAACTTTAAAGAGAGTCAGTACAAATTGTATTGATGAATTTAATGTTGTATTTGGTTTAGAATTCTGAAGCGAAATAAAACGTGATATAATATGTCACTAACTTAACCAGAAGACATACTTACAGTAAATATTATCGAACTCTCAGGATAATTTATATAATAAAGATAAGTTATAAAGTATTATGTGCACTCAGTATTGACGAGACCCTCCGCAACACATGAAGTTGGTTAAGATACAAGAAAACGTAGAAACGGACTATGAACGGTTTATTTGTTTTTCTGAATTTCGCGCACAGCTACACGAGGGCTATCTGCGCTAGCCGTCCTTAATTTAGCAGTGTAAGACTAGAGGAAAGGCAGCTATTCATCACCACCCACTCTTGGACTACGCTTTTACCAACGAATAGTGGGATTGACCGTAACATTATACAACGCCTCCACGGCTGAAAGGGTGAGCCTGTTTCGTGCGACGGGGATTCGAACCCGCCACTTTCAGATTGCGAGTCGAGCGCCTTAACCACCTAACTATAAACGAACTACTGCTTTAAGTAATATAACACTATGTAACAAAATGTTTACTTTTTCTTGTTCCTGGACAGAAGGTGTTATTTACCAATTGCTTGTGCCTAAAGTAAATGGAAAACACCTATTTTTCTCTTCAAACTTTACTCTTATGACCTGGGTAGTGAAATTTTCAAATTTACCCATTTTCCAGAATATTCCAGGCAGATTCAGTGCTGAGTAGTTGATAGAGAAATTTCTCGAACTTACAAGAATTTTCAAGAACTTTCTAGAATGTTGTAGAATTTACGAGAATTTTCAAGAAACTTTTAGAATAATCTAGATCTTTTCATAGTAATATATATACGGGGCTTACCACTCACAGTTTAAGTGTTTGTTTGTTTTACAACATGTCACAGTTCTTAGTCTGAACCGTTTAAGTGTCTGTCTGTCTGTTTCATAACATGTCACAGATCTTACTCTGAACCGTTTAAGTGTCTGTCTGTCTGTTTTATAACATTCGTCAGCAGATGTAGAACGTGTTTAACAACATGACGTCTCGAACCTTAGACCCCTCAATTCGCAGTCCAGCACACTCAACCGCTAGAACACTGCCGGTCATAAACTACCTTGATGTGCAGTAAAAGATTATTTTACAGTAATGTACGCATACTGTAATTAATAGTTGCAGTAACTAAGGCCTAAAAGACGAATACCGTGACTAGAGAACATCGAGACACTATTTTAATACAGCTTAATCGGGAACAGCACAAGTAAAGCAATCAATAATATGTATTAAAAAGTCTGACAAAAATAGGGCACGTTTTGACTTAAGAACCTTGACTGAAACTGACACACTACGTATAATGTTTTCTTTTCTTTTTGAATTCGCTCAAAGCTACATATGGGCTATCTGTGCTAGCCGTCCCTAATTTAGCAGTGTAAGACTAGAGGGAAGGCAGCTAGTCATCACCACCCACCGCCAACTCTTGAGCTACCCCTTTATCAACGAATAGTGGGATTGATCGTTACATTATAACATACCCACGGCTGAAAGGGGGCGAGCGTGTTTGGTGCGACCGGGATTAGAACCCGCGACCCTCAGATTACGAGTCGAACGCATGGCGAGCCGACTACTATAAAATAAAAATATACGTTTCGTCGTATTTTAAATTTCCGAAATACTATGCACTTCCTGACGACGCCTGAGTAATCTTCATCCGTATCTTAAACACCATAAATATATTTAATATTAACTTAATAACTAGTTTAATACTAGCTAAAAATAAAAAGAGAGGGTAAATATTGTGTGTAATATTTTCAGAGAAACTAACAGCACATTAATATCAGCATTTCCTGATTTGTTCTCCAAGTTAACTATAAAAGCCTCAAGCTTCTAACAAAAAAGAACAGGCATTTGAAATCTCTTCAAACAAAACGTGATCGAATAAAATTATCTTCTCCACTATCGGTAATAATATTCGTTTTATAAACTGGATTGTTTCTTTTGGTTTTTGAGTTTCGCGCAAAGCTACACGAGGGCTATCTGCTCTCGTGATAAAGTATAAACGATATTGTTGTTTTTTAATTTGTTGAACATTTCTGGATATTGCAGGTTTGGCTGAGAGGAGCCATCTTGTGGCATTTTCCTTAAATGACGTACATATTAAACAAACCACTAAAATAAAACACAAATTAAAGTTGATATTGTTGAGTGAAAAATAGAATAAAAATATGTTTCTGAATTTCGCGCAAGGCAGCTAGCCATCACCACCCACCGCCAACTGTCGGGCTGCTCTTTTACCAACGAATAGGGGGATTGACCGTTACGTTATAACTCCCCCATTTCACCCACGGCTGAAAGGGGCGAGCATGTTTGGTGCGACCGGGGGATTCGAACCCACGACCCTCAGATTACGGGCCTTGTGAAGAAGTAGATAAGAATAAATAGAAGATATATTCAAATTGGCAAAGTTTGTCATAGTCTGTTTTGGGCAAAGTCACACAATGCGCTCTTGTCCACTGCCGGGAATCGAATCCTGAATTCTAGCGTTTTAAGTCGGTAAATGTATCGCTGATACCCACGGCTGTCTTTTTTGTTAGAGGTAGTTTTGTTTTTTTTAAATTAGAGTTAGCCAGAAACTACAGACTATTAATGCAATCAGAAATCTAAGGGTGTTGGAGTAATAGTTACAATTACTGAAGTTATTAATAAGTCGCGGAATGGTGTGATTAGACAAGAGTTATAGACCGTTGGAATTATTCAAAATTATGTTTGTTTGTTTTGAATTTCACCAAAGCTACACGAGGGCTAGCCGTCCCTAATTTAACAGTGTAAGACTAGAGAGAAGACACCGCCTACCAATGTTTCATATTCTACCTCATATCTCCACATAAGTCGCCGTTCTCTCTCCCCCTCCACCCACCCCCAAAAAAATGAGTCAGAACTCGTCAGTTGGGCTGGACGAAAGACACGAAAGTTTCTTTGAAAAGTTAGTTTCATATACGCAGTACAATACTTTAAAAGATGCAGTTTAAAGTCCGAAAGTTGGCGAAGGTAAAAGATATACTTTAAATATATTACAAATCTTTTCAAGATTAATAAATTAAAACAGGGACTTGATTACGTTACACATATTAACACATTCTTGAATATGTAAGTCAGTAAACCCTGACAACCTTCATAAAGTTACTGTGAAGAGGCGTGGCTCAGTAGCGAGTCTAAAGACTTACTGAAATGTCCGTGGTGGGCAAAAAACAGATAACCCATTTTGTACCTTTGTGCTTATAACAACAAACGTTATTTGTCGCTTTTGTAAAAAGGAAAAAAACAGCATTTTCCAACACAAAATACAATGAAATTATTACAATCTCCAAGAAGTGTATGTACCTTGTTTTTTTTAATGGCATTAAAAAACAAATGAATGTGGATTTACTTAGGACACCAGGACCACCCAGGAAAAGACCTGCAATAAGTCTTACCCCAACCGATTTGAGCAATATATGACATTTTGTAACAGGTGATAATTCGTGTTCCCTAGGCAACAGTATGCAACAAAATTAAGAAGAATTCTCCATCCGTAAATAAGACCAATAAGGTTCATCAAAATAAGGCTTCCAGACATACTTGTTCAACCACCGAATACGTTAAGAAGAAAGATAATTAGACAAGCATTTATATACTAGTCCATAAGATGCTGTGCTTTTACACTAGATAAGAGTGTGGACTGCATGTAAGGAGGAGTGGTAAGCTTTGGTCGTAAAAGCCTTATGACGAAGTCTTTTTCAATGCAAATTACACTTCAGGGCTATCGTCAAAATGCACAGTCATCAGATAGAGCATAAACGGACTTGGCGTCATGGACTGTAACGTTGTGTTGAGTCTTCAAAGCTGTTTTCATATAACTTACTTAATGTCTGGAAACGGGAACAAGGCAGTTTCATTCCTCACGTTACTGAGGGTTTGAAACAGAAAGTACTCATCATGACTGTTGTGGAACATTGTCTGTTTTGTTGTTCTGCTGGATATACAAGAGTTTGAATAAACGAGTTTGTTTATTAAATTGGGTAAATGTTTTTATAGCGTGATTGTTCGTGAATTTTGTAATACAAATAAATCTGTAAATAAGTGATGGAGAATTGATGTTGTGAATTATCAGGGCCATAACTATTTTTTTTAAAGTTCTGCAAGTTCATGTTTACATCACTGATACCTCACCGTGCATCTTTGTTAAAATACAACTTACTTAAAGGATGACACATCATAGCTCTCCCATCGGCTCAAGAGTGGTAACCATATGGGACTGAGAATAAGAAGGTCCAGGGTTCGAGACGTGCTCAAAAAACACGCTTTTTACTGTTATTCGTGAGATTGCGGTTGGTCTTCTAGTTCGCGTGATATTGACTAGCTGCTTTCCGTCAATTACTGATACCTATATACAGATAGCGTTGACTAGCTGCCACCCTCTAATCTGTCAATTACTGACAGTTGTATACAGATAACTTAACGTTGGGTAATAGCCTTCTCTCTAGTCTCTTAATTACTGACAGCTCTTTACAGGTAACTTGTTGGATCTCTACGGTAGAACCTAAAACAAACGAACACGTGCGCTTAGGAGAAACAGCCAAGAATACTGTTCCGGAGTGTATCCGCTTCAAAAGTAAACAAACAGTTGTTGTTTTTCTTTTCACTGTTGTTGTTGAGCGCTGAGCTATAATAACCAATCACGCGTGTCAAATTCTGATTGTTTGTGTGTGTGTTACGAGCTCTCAGACTTACCACTTAGCCAGGGGGAGATGGGGGCTCTAAAGTTTCCAGGAGTACAAGAATGTCCATGTTGACTCTTCTTAATATTAGAAATCCCAAAACTAACAGAAAGGACACTGGGAATATAACAGTGAATCATGCGAGTTTTGTTGTGTTTACTTGGAGGAAGGCATTTCAAGAGAGGCTTGGCATGGTCTGGTGGGGGTTAGAACACTCCACTAATAACCTGCTTATCGGGGTTTCATATCCCATCACCGAACATCCTCGCCCCTTTAGCCATGGACGCTACTTTGTCACGGTCAATTCCGCTATTTGTTGATATCCTAAGAATTGTCAGTGGGTGGTATACGTGGACCAGTTGCCTTCTCTCTAGTTCAACGTTTCGCAATCTCTTCGGTACCAGGGACTGGTCCGTAGCCTTCTTAAACGATCGTGGACAGCTAAAATTCTGTGTAAAAAGATTGGTGTGGACAGCTGAAACATTACACTATACGTATAATTATTATATAAATTTCTTTTTGCTGTCGTGAAAGTCAGCAAGGTGGCGTACCAGTAGTTGAGTAAAACTATTCTCTCTGTCACTTCAAAACTAGAAACAGTTAGCGCAGATGGCCCTCTAGCGTCTTTGCGCGAAATTCAGCAGATAAGCATTTTAACACTATTTAAGAAGTTTTATTTAAAATATTTGCGTCTCTTTTTCTCATCTCTCTCCATCTCCCAGATACATTACAGATGTAATACATTACACTTTACAGATACATTACAGATGTAATACATTACACTCTACAGATACATTACAGATGTAATACATTACACTCTACAGATACATTACAGATGTAATACATTACACTTTACAGATACATTACAGATGTAATACATTACACTTTACAGATACATTACAGATGTAATACATTACACTCTACACGGTCCTTTTGATTTCGGGTAACAGAGAAATGGTTACCACTGGAAACCAGCTGTATAATTATAAACAAAATATTTTTAAAATCGTATTATATTTTCAAAATAATATATATACACGTATTTAGTTTTCACTCTTATGAAGACAAGACAAGAATCAACGCCTACCTTTTCACCAGTTACATGTACAATAAAATAAAAGTGACTGATCGATTATGACTTCTAAACATTTGATTTCATCTTTTTTCTTCTCTTGAGATGATGTGTAGGTGTTGAACAACGTATAAAGAGCATGCAGTCTATCTTCTGTCAGATGTTTGTGCGGTTGTTCTACAAACAAAGACGAACAGTCAAGTTACGATCTTTGGGACAATGTTGATTGTCATATACACGGAGTGTAACAACACGTGAATATAAACACACGAGCTGCATTGTGTTAACAATGTTTTATTCTAACTGTCAATCATTTTTTTTCCTTATTTCTACTTACCTTAAGATTACACGTCTCTATTCAAGGCAGTCCCATTCTAGGTATTTTATCATTCATGCTTGAATGTATTCGCCATTAAATCCTCATGAAAAACATATATTTCGATTTATCCAAAAGACTAAAAAAAGTGGACAAAAGCTATTTCTTTCCATTATTTTCGGATGATTTCCAGGCAAACAAATCATTTCTCACAAAAATAAAGAGAACTAGATGGGTTCCAAGAAATGGGTAAATACCAAATGAATGACAAACCTAAATGTAAAACAACTGTATGTATTACACACTTCAGGTTTACAAAAAAATCTTCTTGTATTAGAAATGACGTATGTCATCTTTAATTATATGGTGTTTTCTGCTGCTTCATTACTAAGTATTATTTAACCAATGAGTTTGTCTGTAAAGAAGACACATGGTGCTGTTACCACGTTATTCTTCTGGTGGAAATGTCGAAGGTAGGTGTCAAGACGACAAAACTGGTCCATCTTTAGGTTAGTACCATGTTTCAAGACAACAGAGAGGATCCATCTTTAGGTTAGTGTTACGTGTCAAGACAACAGAGAGGATCCATCTTTAAGTTAGTGTTACGTGTCAAGACAACAGAGAGGATCAATCTTTAGGTTAGTGTTACGTGTTAAGATAATAAAGAGGATCCATCTTTAGGTTAGTGTTACGTGTTAAGACAATAAAGAGGATCAATCTTTAGGTTAGTACCATGTGTCAAGACGACAGAGAGGATCCATCTTTAGGTTAGTGTTACGTGTCAAAACACAAAAGAGGATCCATCTTTAGGTTAGTGTTACGTGTTAAGACAACAGAGAGGATCCATCTTTAGGTTAGTGTTACGTGTTAGGACAACAGAGTGGATCCATCTTTAGGATGCCTCAAAAGGAATGGACAGTATAAGTTTTAGTAGCCTAACTTATCAGTTTCATCCTATACAATGTAAGGTGAGAAACTACATTTGCAACACGTGTTTTCACTTTCAACTCCTATGAATAGTATTCACTTTGGTAAGCCTTATAGGCTGAAGGGCAGTAATGCTTCAGGTTCGTTTTAATTAGGAAAACTTATTTGAAGTACAAGAACATAAATATCTTATGGTCAAGCCAGCACGATATCTCAAACGTCACATTATGCTATCTAAAAAATCAAAATAACTTCGCAACTTCAAGACAAGAAATAACTGTGAAAAACGGAGATATCTAAAATAAAAATAAGACTCAGTTTTAAGACTAAAAGGCCTAAGAGAGGATTAAAAGAGTCCATGGATAAAGACATTTCTGTTTCACAGAAGAAACTAAATATCTGTAAGTACTTACAACACATCAGTTTTAAAAACAACAACCTGGGACAAGATTAGAGGCAAAGTAAAACGGACGTTTTAGTTTTAAGACTAAAAAGCGTGGATAGAGGAATAAATATCCCATAAAATAAAGTAAGAATTTAATTTCAAGGTCTTAAGGAAAGTTAACATTTACCCCAAAACAAAGAAACAACATTTCAGTTCTGAAAAGCTTGTTTAATCCATAAACTTTTAAAAGTAATTCTTTGATTTATTTAGAGGAAAACAATAACTTTGACATTTTTTAAGAAACGGGGACAAAACATACAAAACATCAAGTGAAACGAAAAAGACGAACCAAAAGTAAATAAATCAATAATTTGAGATACTACCAATTTCTTGGTATTTTTAACAAAGTAGTTTTAAAAAATCCTCATGGCAAAATCCCTATTTTGAGGACTGAAAATTTCTTTCTAAGCAGAAAAAGAAGAAAGGTGATCTTTTTAGAACGAGCATCTCAAAAGTAGTCACATATTTGAATGTATAAACTTATGTTTATTTAAAACACTTTTAAGCAGGCTCGGTCGATTTGACCGACCACGTGGCCTCTTTATACTCGTTGAAAAGAATGCCTATACAATTTCAGTATCATGTGGGGGCATCTCAGGTTTAAGACTGCAGCAGCTAATGCTCTCACGTGCCGCCAAAACGTTGTACATATTATTTTAAGTAAATCTAATTTTACCCCTCTAAACTGGTTTTTTTGACTTTT
>NC_134836.1:124037243-124137808 GCF_004210375.1 Tachypleus tridentatus | reverse complement strand
AATCTTGTTGTTGACAGAAACAAGGGAAATGTTGTCCTTATATATAATACAATCTTGTTGTTGACAGAAACAAGGGAAATGTTGTCCTTATATATAATACAATCTTGTTGTTGACAGAAACAAGAGAAATGTTGTCCTTATATATAATACAATCTTGTTGTTGACAGAAACAAGGGAAATGTTGTCCTTATATATAATACAATCTTGTTGTTGACAGAAACAAGGGAAATGTTGTCCTTATATATAATACAATCTTGTTGTTGACAGATACAAGGGAAATGTTGTCCTTATATATAATACAATCTTGTTGTTGACAGAAACAAGAGAAATGTTGTCCTTATATATAATACAATCTTGTTGTTGACAGATACAAGGGAAATGTTGTCCTTATATATAATACAATCTTGTTGTTGACAGAAACAAGGGAAATGTTGTCCTTATATATAATACAATCTTGTTGTTGACAGAAACAAGGAAATGTTGTCCTTATATATAATACAATCTTGTTGTTGACAGAAACAAGGGAAATGTTGTCCTTATATATAATACAATCTTGTTGTTGATAGAAACAAAAAATGTTGTCCTTATATATAATACAATCTTGTTGTTGACAGAAACAAGGGAAATGTTGTCCTTATATATAATAAATCTTGTTGTTGAAATGTTGTCCTTATATATAATACAATCTTGTTGTTGACAGAAACAAGGAAATGTTGTCCTTATATATAATACAATCTTGTTGTTGACAATCTTGTTGTTGACAGAAACAAGGGAAATGTTGTCCTTATATATAATACAATCTTGTTGTTGACAGAAACAAGGGAAATGTTGTCCTTATATATAATACAATCTTGTTGTTGACAGAAACAAGAGAAATGTTGTCCTTATATATAATACAATCTTGTTGTTGACAGAAACAAGGGAAATGTTGTCCTTATATATAATACAATCTTGTTGTTGACAGAAACAAGGGAAATGTTGTCCTTATATATAATACAATCTTGTTGTTGATAGAAACAAAAAATGTTGTCCTTATATATAATACAATCTTGTTGTTGACAGAAATGTTGTCCTTATATATAATACAATCTTGTTGTTGACAGAACAAGAGAAATGTTGTCAATATAATACAATCTTGTTGTAAATGTTTGTCCTTGTTGTCCTTATATATAATACAATCTTGTTGTTGACAGATGTTGTCCTTATATATAATACAATCTTGTTGTTGACAGATACAAGGAAATGTTGTCCTTATATATAATACAATCTTGTTGTTGACAGAAACAAGGGAAATGTTGTCCTTATATATAATACAATCTTGTTGTTGACAGAAACAAGTTGTTGAAATGTTGTCCTTATATATAATACAATCTTGTTGTTGACAGAAACAAGAAATGTTGTCCTTATATATAATACAATCTTGTTGTTGACAGATACAAAGGAAATGTTGTCCTTATATATAATACAATCTTGTTGTTGACAGAAACAAGAGAAATGTTGTCCTTATATATAATACAATCTTGTTGTTGACAGAAACAAGAGAAATGTTGTCCTTATATATAATACAATCTTGTTGTTGACAGAAACAAGAGAAATGTTGTCCTTATATATAATACAATCTTGTTGTTGACAACAAGGGAAATGTTGTCCTTATATATAATACAATCTTGTTGTTGAGAAACAAGAAACAAGTTGTTGACAGATACAAATGTTGTCCTTATATATAATACAATCTTGTTGTTGACAGAAACAAGGGAAATGTTGTCCTTATATATAATACAATCTTTGTTGACAGATACAAGGGAAATGTTGTCCTTATATATAATACAATCTTGTTGTTGACAGAAACAAAATGTTGTCCTTAATATAATACAATCTTGTTGTCAGAAACAAGGGAAATGTTGTCCTTATATATAATACAATCTTGTTGTTGACAGAAACAAGGGAAATGTTGTCCTTATATATAATACAATCTTGTTGTTGACAGAAACAAGGGAAATGTTGTCCTTACAATCTTGTTGTTGACAGAAACAAGGGAAATGTTGTCCTTATATATAATACAATCTTGTTGTTGACAGAAACAAGGGAAATGTTGTCCTTATATATAATACAATCTTGTTGTTGACAGATACAAGGGAAATGTTGTCCTTATATATAATACAATCTTGTTGTTGACAGAAAGAGAAATGTTGTCCTTATACAAGTTGTTGACAGAAACAAGGGAAATGTTGTCCTTATATATAATACAATCTTGTTGTTGACAGAAACAAGAGAAATGTTGTCCTTATATATAATACAATCTTGTTGTTGACAGATACAAGGAAATGTTGTCCTTATATATAATACAATCTTGTTGTTGACAGAAACAAGAGAAATGTTGTCCTTATATATAATACAATCTTGTTGTTGACAAAAACAAGGGAAATGTTGTCCTTATATATAATACAATCTTGTTGTTGACAGAAACAAGAGAAATGTTGTCCTTATATATAATACAATCTTGTTGTTGACAGATACAAGGGAAATGTTGTCCTTATATATAATACAATCTTGTTGTTGACAGAAACAAGAGAAATGTTGTCCTTATATATAATACAATCTTGTTGTTGACAGAAACAAGGGAAATGTTGTCCTTATATATAATACAATCTTGTTGTTGACAGAAACAAGAGAAATGTTGTCCTTATATATAATACAATCTTGTTGTTGACAGATACAAGGAAATGTTGTCCTTATATATAATACAATCTTGTTGTTGACAGATACAAGGGAAATGTTGTCCTTATATATAATACAATCTTGTTGTTGACAGATACAAGGGAAATGTTGTCCTTACAAGAGAAATGTTGTCCTTATATATAATACAATCTTGTTGTTGACAGATACAAGAGAAATGTTGTCCTTATATATAATACAATCTTGTTGTTGACAGATACAAGGGAAATGTTGTCCTTATATATAATACAATCTTGTTGTTGACAGATACAAGGGAAATGTTGTCCTTATATATAATACAATCTTGTTGTTGACAGAAATGTTGTCCTTATATATAATACAATCTTGTTGTTGACAGAAACAAGGAAATGTTGTCCTTATATATAATACAATCTTGTTGTTGACAGACAACAAGAGAAATGTTGTCCTTATATATAATACAATCTTGTTGTTGACAGAAACAAGGGAAATGTTGTCCTTATATATAATACAATCTTGTTGTTGACAGAAACAAGGGAAATGTTGTCCTTATATATAATACAATCTTGTTGTTGTTGTCCTTACAATCTTGTTGTTGACAGACAAGGGAAATGTTGTCCTTATATATAATACAATCTTGTTGTTGACAGATACAAGAAACCTTAATAATACAATCTTGTTGTTGAGAGAAACAAGTTGTTCACAGAAATGTTGTCCTTATATATAATACAATCTTGTTGTTGACAGATACAAGGGAAATGTTGTCCTTATATATAATACAATCTTGTTGTTGACAGATCAAGGAAATGTTGTCCTTATATATAATACAATCTTGTTGTTGACAGATACAAGGGAAATGTTGTCCTTATATATAATACAATCTTGTTGTTGACAGATACAAGGGAAATGTTGTCCTTATATATAATACAATCTTGTTGTTGACAGAAACAAGAGAAATGTTGTCCTTATATATAATACAATCTTGTTGTTGACAGAAACAAGGGAAATGTTGTCCTTATATATAATACAATCTTGTTGTTGACAGAACACAAGTTGTTGACAGAAACAAGAAAATGTTGTCCTTATATATAATACAATCTTGTTGTTGACAGACAAGAGAAAACAAGTTGTTGAAATGTTGTCCTTATATATAATACAATCTTGTTGTTGACAGAAACAAGAGAAATGTTGTCCTTATATATAATACAATCTTGTTGTTGACAGAAATGTTGTCCTTACAAGTTGTTGAAATGTTGTCCTTATATATAATACAATCTTGTTGTTGACAGATACAAGGGAAATGTTGTCCTTATATATAATACAATCTTGTTGTTGACAGAGACAAGGGAAATGTTGTCCTATATATAATACAATCTTGTTGTTGACAGATCAAGAGAAATTTGTTGTTGTTGACAGATACAAGGAAATGTTGTCCTTATATATAATACAATCTTGTTGTTGACAGACAAGAATGTTGTCCTTATATATAATACAATCTTGTTGTTGACAGATACAAGAAAATGTTGTCCTTATATATAATACAATCTTGTTGTTGACAGATACAAGGGAAATGTTGTCCTTATATATAATACAATCTTGTTGTTGACAGATACAAGGGAAATGTTGTCCTTATATATAATACAATCTTGTTGTTGACAGAAACAAGGGAAATGTTGTCCTTATATATAATACAATCTTGTTGTTGACAGAAACAAGGGAAATGTTGTCCTTATATATAATACAATCTTGTTGTTGACAGATACAAGGAAATGTTGTCCTTATATATAATACAATCTTGTTGTTGACAGAAACAAGAGAAATGTTGTCCTTATATATAATACAATCTTGTTGTTGACAGAAACAAGGGAAATGTTGTCCTTATATATAATACAATCTTGTTGTTGACAGAAACAAGAGAAATGTTGTCCTTATATATAATACAATCTTGTTGTTGACAGATACAAGGGAAATGTTGTCCTTATATATAATACAATCTTGTTGTTGACAGAAACAACAGAAATGTTGTCCTTATATATAATACAATCTTGTTGTTGACAGATACAAGGGAAATGTTGTCCTTATATATAATACAATCTTGTTGTAAACAGATACAAGGGAAATGTTGTCCTTATATATAATACAATCTTGTTGTTGACAGATACAAGGGAAATGTTGTCCTTATATATAATACAATCTTGTTGTTGACAGAAACAAGAGAAATGTTGTCCTTATATATAATACAATCTTGTTGTTGACAAAAACAAGGGAAATGTTGTCCTTATATATAATACAATCTTGTTGTTGACAGATACAAGGGAAATGTTGTCCTTATATATAATACAATCTTGTTGTTGACAGAAACAAGGGAAATGTTGTCCTTATATATAATACAATCTTGTTGTTGACAGAAACAAGGGAAATGTTGTCCTTATATATAATACAATCTTGTTGTTGACAGAAACAAGGGAAATGTTGTCCTTATATATAATACAATCTTGTTGTTGACAGATACAAGGAAATGTTGTCCTTATATATAATACAATCTTGTTGTTGACAGAAACAAGAGAAATGTTGTCCTTATATATAATACAATCTTGTTGTTGACAGAAACAAGGGAAATGTTGTCCTTATATATAATACAATCTTGTTGTTGACAGAAACAAGAGAAATGTTGTCCTTATATATAATACAATCTTGTTGTTGACAGAAATGTTGTCCTTATATATAATACAATCTTGTTGTTGACAGATGTTGTCCTTATATATAATACAATCTTGTTGTTGACAGTTGTCCTTAAACAAGTTGTTGACAGAAATGTTGTCCTTATATATAATACAATCTTGTTGTTGACAGAAACAAGGGAAATGTTGTCCTTATATATAATACAATCTTGTTGTTGACAGAAACAAGGAAATGTTGTCCTTAAATGTTGTCCTTATATATAATACAATCTTGTTGTTGACAGAAACAAGGGAAATGTTGTCCTTATATATAATACAATCTTGTTGTTGACAGAAACAAGGGAAATGTTGTCCTTATATATAATACAATCTTGTTGTTGACAGAAACAAGAGAAATGTTGTCCTTATATATAATACAATCTTGTTGTTGACAGAAAACAAGAGAAATGTTGTCCTTATATATAATACAATCTTGTTGTTGACAGATACAAGGGAAATGTTGTCCTTATATATAATACAATCTTGTTGTTGACAGAAACAAGGGAAATGTTGTCCTTCTATATAATACAATCTTGTTGTAAACAGATACAAAGGAAATGTTGTCCTTATATATAATACAATCTTGTTGTTGACAGATACAAGAGAAATGTTGTTCTTATATATAATACAATCTTGTTGTTGACAGATACAAGAGAAATGTTGTCCTTATATATAATACAATCTTGTTGTAAACAGATACAAGGGGAATGTTGTCCTTATATATAATACAATCTTGTTGTTGACAGATACAAGGGGAATGTTGTCCTTATATATAATACAATCTCGTTGTTGACAGATACAAGAGAAATGTTGTCCTTATATATAATACAATCTTGTTGTAAACAGATACAAAGGGAATGTTGTCCTTATATATAATACAATCTTGTTGTTGACAGATACAAAGGAAATGTTGTCCTTATATATAATACAATCTTGTTGTTGACAGATACAAGAGAAATGTTGTCCTTATATATAATACAATCTTGTTGTTGACAGAAACAAGAGAAATGTTGTCCTTATATATAATACAATCTTGTTGTAAACAGATACAAGGGAAATGTTGTCCTTATATATAATACAATCTTGTTGTAAACAGATACAAGGGGAATGTTGTCCTTATATATAATACAACTATGATGTTCACAGATACAAGGGGAATGTTGTCCTTATATATAATACAATCTTGTTGTTGACAGAAACAAGAGAAATGTTGTCCTTATATATAATACAATCTTGTTGTTGACAAAAACAAGGGAAATGTTGTCCTTATATATAATACAATCTTGTTGTTGACAGAAACAAGGGAAATGTTGTCCTTATATATAATACAATCTTGTTGTTGACAGAAACAAGAGAAATGTTGTCCTTATATATAATACAATCTTGTTGTTGACAAAAACAAGGGAAATGTTGTCCTTATATATAATACAATCTTGTTGTTGACAGATACAAGGGAAATGTTGTCCTTATATATAATACAATCTTGTTGTTGACAGAAACAAGGGAAATGTTGTCCTTCTATATAATACAATCTTGTTGTAGACAGAAACAAGGGAAATGTTGTCCTTATATATAATACAATCTTGTTGTTGACAGAAACAAGGGAAATGTTGTCCTTATATATAATACAATCTTGTTGTTGACAGATACAAGGGAAATGTTGTCCTTATATATAATACAATCTTGTTGTTGACAGAAACAAGAGAAATGTTGTCCTTATATATAATACAATCTTGTTGTTGACAGAAACAAGAGAAATGTTGTCCTTATATATAATACAATCTTGTTGTTGACAGATACAAGGGAAATGTTGTCCTTATATATAATACAATCTTGTTGTTGACAGAAACAAGAAAAATGTTGTCCTTATATATAATACAATCTTGTTGTTGACAAAAACAAGGGAAATGTTGTCCTTATATATAATACAATCTTGTTGTTGACAGAAACAAGAGAAATGTTGTCCTTATATATAATACAATCTTGTTGTTGACAGATACAAGGGAAATGTTGTCCTTATATATAATACAATCTTGTTGTTGACAGAAACAAGAGAAATGTTGTCCTTATATATAATACAATCTTGTTGTTGACAAAAACAAGGGAAATGTTGTCCTTATATATAATACAATCTTGTTGTTGACAGAAACAAGAGAAATGTTGTCCTTATATATAATACAATCTTGTTGTTGACAGATACAAGGGAAATGTTGTCCTTATATATAATACAATCTTGTTGTTGACAGATACAAGGGAAATGTTGTCCTTCTATATAATACAATCTTGTTGTAAACAGATACAAAGGAAATGTTGTCCTTATATATAATACAATCTTGTTGTTGACAGATACAAGAGAAATGTTGTTCTTATATATAATACAATCTTGTTGTTGACAGATACAAGAGAAATGTTGTCCTTATATATAATACAATCTTGTTGTAAACAGATACAAGGGGAATGTTGTCCTTATATATAATACAATCTTGTTGTTGACAGATACAAGGGAAATGTTGTCCTTATATATAATACAATCTTGTTGTAGACAGATACAAAGGAAATGTTGTCCTTATATATAATACAATCTTGTTGTAAACAGATACAAGGGGAATGTTGTCCTTATATATAATACAATCTTGTTGTTGACAGATACAAGGGAAATGTTGTCCTTATATATAATACAATCTTGTTGTAGACTGATACAAAGGAAATGTTGTCCTTATATATAATACAATCTTGTTGTTGACAGATACAAGGGAAATGTTGTCCTTATATATAATACAATCTTGTTGTTGACAGATACAAGGGAAATGTTGTCCTTATATATAATACAATCTTGTTGTAGACAGATACAAAGGAAATGTTGTCCTTATATATAATACAATCTTGTTGTTGACAGATACAAGGGAAATGTTGTCCTTATATATAATACAATCTTGTTGTAGACAGATACAAAGGAAATGTTGTCCTTATATATAACACAACTATGATGTTCACAGATACAAAAGCAACGTTGTCCTTTTGTGCAGAGACACATTTTAACGAAAGCCGTGAATGTTGTATAATACAGTTCTGTTGACATAAAATATAAAAACAGTGTTGTTAGTGCATGTGTTGTACAGTAATAACACCACTTTGTTTAAGTGTTTACAGTAAATTCACTCAACACATTGTATTTATAAGAATAATTCATATCAAAGAGACCGAAAAGACATCAGTGCGATAGCAACCGATTTAAAACAAATATAAAATGAACATAATTGTGATTCGTGATAATAATTACTTTAATAAATATATAATTAAAATCTAATTAATAATTATTTTAATAAATATATAATTAAAATGTAATTAATAATTATTTTAATAAATATATAATTAAAATATAATTAATAAATACTTTAATAAATATATAATTAAAATATAATTAATAATTACTTTAATAAATATATAATTAAAATGTAATTAATAATTATTTTAATAAATATATAATTAAAATATAATTAATAATTACTTTAATAAATATATAATTAAAATATAATTAATAATTACTTTAATAAATATATAATTAAAATATAATTAATAATTACTTTAATAAATATATAATAAAATGAAATTAATAATTACTGTAATAAATATATAATTATTTTAATAAATATATAATTATTTTAATAAATATATAGTTAAAATATAATTAACAATTACTTTAATAAATATATAATTAAAATATAATTCATAATTACTTTAATAAATATATAATTAAACTATAATTAATAATTACTTTTATAAATATATAATTAAAATATAATTAATAATTATTTTAATAAATATATAATTAAAATATAATTAATAATTACTTTAATAAACATAATCTTTTTTTTCTCATTAGTTAGAGCGTTGAAATTCGAACAGGAAATCTGACGAACACGTCAGGTCAGTGACCGGAGAAAAACCAAAAACACGTGCATCTGAAAGATCATTAGTGCGTTTAATCTATCGCCTTATGTGCATGAAAATCCCCGAATTACCAAGCACGAGTCTAACTAATATCACACTACCGAAATATCTTGAATCACCTTTTCACTGAGTTTTAGAAAGCTTGACTTCAAGACTGATATTTAACAAAAACTTGCAAGTTATACTCACTAAGGAGTAGGTCAAACTGAGCTTCTAACTTGCAAGTTATACTCGCTAAGGAGTGAGTCAAACTGAAATTCTAACATGCAAGTTATACTCACTAAGAGTGGGTCGAACTGAGCTTCTAACTTGCAAGTTATACTCACTAAGAGTGGGTCAAACTGAGCTTCTAACATGCAAGTTATACTCACTAAGAGTGGGTCAAACTGAGCTTCTAACTTGCAAGTTATACTCGCTAAGGAGTGAGTCAAACTGAAATTCTAACATGCAAGTTATACTCACTAAGAGTGGGTCAAACTGAGCTTCTAACTTGCAAGTTATACTCACTAAGAGTGGGTTAAACTGAGCTTCTAACATGCAAGTTATACTCACTAAGAGTGGGTCAAACTGAGCTTCTAACTTGCAAGTTATACTCACTAAGAGTGGGTCAAACTGAGCTTCTAACATGCAAGTTATACTCACTAAGAGTGGGTCAAACTGAGCTTCTAACTTGCAAGTTATACTCACTAAGAGTGGGTCAAACTGAGCTTCTAACATGCAAGTTATACTCACTAAGAGTGTGTCAAACTGAGCTTCTAACATGCAAGTTATCTTCACTAAGAGTGGGTCAAACTGAGCTTCTAACTTGCAAGTTATACTCATTAAGAGTGGGTCAATCTGAGCTTCTAACTTGCAAGTTATACTCACTAAGAGTGGGTTAAACTGAGCTTCTAACTTGCAAGTTATACTCACTAAGAGTGGGTCAAACTGAGCTTCTAACTTGCAAGTTATTCTCACTAAGAGTGGGTCAAACTGAGCTTTTAACTTGCAAGTTATACTCACTAAGAGTGGGTCAAACTGAGCTTATAATTTATAAATTTGCGATATCGCAAAATAAATTCTACGCACTTTAAGCTGTTGATCCGTTATAAGAGTGACAATCATTTTCTTAGCGTAAATGGTGGGTGATAGGGAGATGTTGATTGGCTAACATCTCCATTGGTCAAGAATTCAAAACTATAGCGGAATTATAGCGTTGGAAACCAGGTTTTGACTCCCGTGGTGGGCAGAGCGTAGGTAACTCATTGTGAAGCTTTATGCTTAATGCTAAATAAAGAAACAATCAATCAAAACCAGAAATGGAGCAAATAGGCTTAATAGTTTTGAGCACTTCAAGTTCTGCGCACGTTATAAAAGTGACAGTCAAAACCTCAAAGTAAAGTGGTCAATATTAGGGTTAGGGTGCTGCTGAATCGATGCATCCTCTCCCGTTAACAATTAAAAATTAGAGACGGAGCAGATACCCTTAGTGACTTTGCCATAAATATCAGTTACAAATGTTACCTTGTGGGGGGTGAATGGGTGAGAGGTTGCAGCAAAATAAAAACGTATTAACCCTTAACCTTAACCCTTCACTGCTATTAATAACAATATATTTATTTACTGTTCTAGCTCAAACCTACACAGTCCTTAACGAACGCCTTCAATTGTCGATTTTACTCCATTTTTTATGTTATTTGTGTCTGTATGAAACTTACAAATAAAAAACTGAAACCATAGTGCACGAGAGTTTCAAAATCTCACACTGACCTCCATTTTGTTTAAGCCTAAATATAGAAAAACGTGTCTTATTTTTATAACTCTTGGGCACCGTATGGCCAACCGGTAAGGGCGCTTGACTCGTAGGTTCGAATCGCCGTCCTATGAAACATGTTCTCCCTTTCAGCCGTATGGATATTATAATATTTGGCCAATTCCAATATTTGTTGGTAAAAGAGGCAAAGAAAAATGACCTTCTATAATTATATGATTGAAGGCTTCGAGCCTACATACGTCTTTTCACGCCAAAAAGTAGGTCCTCCAGAGACAAAATCAAGTTATCATACGAAATGTAGAAACAAGCTGTATAACAGAAATGACATCATCATGTCTGTTGAATCAATGTAGACATATCTTCATAGTTCAATCAGTTGGAAATGTTAACAGTTCTCTCCACTTTCTACAAGTGGAAATATAAGAATAGTGTACTTGATTGGCTACTAGCGTTTACAGTTCATTCTAATCTTTGTAATAGAAACGTAAGATAAGTGTATCTGATTATCTACTATCGTTCAAATTTCATTTTAATCTCTGTAATAGAAACGTTTCGTTTGTTTCTATAGAATTATTTACAAAGCTACACAATGGGCTATTTGTGGTCCGCTCACCTCAGGTATCGAAACCCGGTTTTTACCGGGGTAAGTCAACAGACATTTCGTTATGCCACTGGGGAGTGATTAATGTACATGAATAGTGTATTTGATTGGTTACCATTGTTTACATTTATTTGTAATTTCTGTAACAGAAGCGTAAAACGGATGTATTTCATTGTCAGACTCGTTTTCAGTTTCGGTATAGGTATATATATAACTTGTTCTTATTGGAAGATAATATAAATTATTACTGCTGTTTGGTATAACTTAATTGTGATTTTGCCGTCTAGACAACATAAATCACTGTGTTCGAGGTTATTTGGATAATAATTCCAATAAGGAAAAATATCCTTACCAGTAATAAAGTAGTTCTTGTTTGTTATTGAGCGCAAAACTACCGGGGTTTCCTGTTGTTACACACGTTGCGTCACCGAGTTTAAGAACTAAAGACAGAATACAATATAAAACCAAGTCAATCATTTTCTTTGTTTAGTTAAAAAACAATTGAAATTTAATAAACGTGAGAAGCTTGGATGATTTCTTCTTACATTAGCGAGAGATATTTCCCTGAGGAATTCTGGGTAAGAATAGGAGAGTTAATTAGTATATAAAAATAATAAAATGTTCAACTCTCCCGGAAAGTAAAGCTAGGGAAGACACATTCTCCAGTTTCCTCAAATCTCTATGTTAGATAAAACTACATGACACTAAACCATAGTGTTCTCCAATGACACCTCACACGAGGAAGTTCAGTAATATCAAAGGTCAACTACTTCTGACAATGGATACCGCGTATTTATTCACGTTAAATCCACATGCCTGTTCAAACATACACATTTATGAAAAAAATTAAAAACTTTCGATGGACACAAAATTCCAACTTGTCTAAAATAGAGAGAAATCATTACTGTTTTAATAAAAAATTCTAACTCAGTTATATTTTGTAGTTATCACCCAGGAATTGCAGTGTAGGTAATATTAATCAAAGACGTCGTGTGTAATAATACACATAGATAGACAGAAGAATTGATGGAGAGAGAGAGAAAAGCAGACATGTTTTAATCTTCCGTATATTTAATTACTGTTTCTACATCGGTCTGTTTGTTTCTTTTACCAGAGAGATCAAGGGTAGGAAACGATATGTTGCAGGTTATTTCATATTAATAATTCTAATGTGTTTACATAACAAAACATAAGCTGCTGAGCGACCCTGAGGCCTAGTTTTTCACAGGCCCTTATATAAAACACACAATCCATAATCCACACAGAAACTTACAACAAAATAATATTATATACTACCTTAAACCAATTGAATAAATAAGGAAAAATTAGAAGAGAGTCAGTTAAATAGAAACTCATACTGTGGTTTTTTTAAGGCCGGAAAATATGAAAATCCCCTCAAAATGTCTGAATAATTCATTCAATATAAGGTTCAATTTCACAAAGCTTTAGGCACAGCTTTGAGTTGAAAAAACGAATAGATATGATTTTTGGCATATCTTATGAATTGATACGTCTCAGGATGTATCTTTTCTCTATAAGTTATTTATTTGTTTGACTCTGTTGTGAGGAGTTAACGAACACTCAGCAACAGCATGAGAGACTGAGGACCTAATTAATACAGAACAGTACGATGACTGGACGTGAAGACAAACAAGTACGAAAACGTGAATATGAGAAAAACGTTAAATCTATTGGTAACTTAAGAAAAACGTTAAATCTATTGGTAACTTAAGAAAAACGTTAAATCTATTGGTAACTTAAGAAGAAAGTTAAATCTATTGGTAACTTAAGAAGAAGGTTGAATCTATTGGTAACTTAAGAAAAACGTTAAAACTATTGGTAACTTAAGAAAAACGTCAAATTTATTGGTAACTTAAGAAAAACGTTTGAATCCAATGGTAACTTTAAAAAAACGTTAAATCTATTGGTAACTTAATAAAAACGTTAAATCTATTGGTAACTTAAGAAAAACGTTGAATCTATTGGTAACTTAAGAAAAACGTCAAATTTATTGGTAACTTAAGAAAAACGTTAAATCTATTGGTAACTTAAGAAAAACGTCAAATTTATTGGTAACTTAAGAAAAACGTTAAAGCTATTGGTAACTTAAGAAAAACGTTAAATCTATTGGTAACTTAAGAAAAACGTTAAAACTATTGGTAACTTAAGAAAAACGTTAAAACTATTGGTAACTTAAGAAAAAGGTTGAATCTATTCGTAACTTAAGCAAAAGTTTAAATCTGTTGGTAACTTAAGAAAAACATTAAATCTATTGATAACTTAAGAAAAATGTTGAATCTATTGGTAACTTAAGAAAACGTTTGAATCTAATGGTAACTTAAAAAAAACACGTTAAATCTGTTGTGAAAACCTGAATATGTTTTTATTTTTGTGGTTTCTGAGAAGACCCGTCATTCTCTTATATTAAAATAACATAACAGTTTGTACTTCAGCACAACAGATTATCTGTTCTACGCTCAACACAGTAATCGAAACTCAGCTTCCAGTGTTATCAGCCAGATTACCTCTGTGGAGACAGTCGTAACAATATTTTTATTCAAAGTTAAGTACAAAGCTATATTTTGTATTATATAAGGTATATTCACCAAGGGAAGCGAGACAATGTTCTTAGCGTTACAAGTTTTGAACTTTATCTGTTCTGTTTAATTTTTTTTTAAAGAGCGATGTTCGATTGTCGTGTGCAGTTTCTTTTCGTTAGAAGAAAACAAAAGGTAAACAATATTATTCAGAACTAACCCGAAACGCCCGAGGTATCTGAAAGTGATATAAATACAAGTCGCTTTATAACCTTCCTTTATTGGAAAATATCTGTACCTTAACATCTCAGGCTTTATTTTGGTTACAGCGGTTATATGTATATCTTGAAAACATACGGCTTGGGTGTGGTAACACAGTTGTTTTTTTACTGATATCTTGTTTAGAGCAACACAAAAATATAGGTAAGCCTAAAACAACTTCATTGATATGCGGCTTAATTTATATTTTTAAATATATATATATATAACTGGATGTGTAGTTAGTACTGGTGTAATCTTTTATAATAATGTCAGATAAGGTTCACGGTTTTTCAGAATTACAGTTTATTAAATAACATAACGTCTCAGAAACTATTATTAAGTGTCACAGAAATTCTACTTTTATTCAAGACGCTTCATTAACACTTTCGAAACCGAAACCATTCATTAGTTAGTCAGAAATGTTTCATTTCTTTTTGTGGTGAACACATTTATAACCTTTGTCAGGTTCTTCCTAACTTGCACGGTTTCGGAGAAACAATTTATGTTGTAAATGAGAAATAGCGCTGAAAAAACAAGACGGTTTTTGGAATTTCGCACAAAGCTACTCGAGGGCTATCTGTGCTAGCCGTCCCTAATTTAGTAGTGTAAGACTAGAGGGAAGGCAGCTAGTCATCACCACCCACCGCCAACTCATGGGCTACTCTTTTACCAACGAATAGTGGGATTGACCGTAACATTATACGCCCCCACGGCTGGGAGGGCGAGCATGTTTGGCGCGATGGGGATGCGAACCTACGACCCTCAGATTACGAGTCACACGCCTTAACACGCTTGGCCATGCCGGGCCAACAAGACGGAATAAAACCTCTAACGTGCGATCAACAAAAGTTCTTGTCTGTTCAAAACTTTCATCAGAGTTTCATATTCTTGTAGTAATGTCTCCCTCAACCAACAAACCTGAACATAAAGTTTTCATATTCTTGTAGTAATGTCTCCATCAACCAACAAACCTGAACATAAAGTCTCATAGCAACACGATTGGTAAATTAAGTTCACTGTGGTCTAGCTGTTTAACACGTGTACTGTAGTCACCTGAAGGGTACTAGGTGTTTAACACGTGTACTGTAGTCACCTGAAGGGTACTAGGTGTTTAACACGTGTACTGTAGTCACCTAAAGTGTACTAGGTGTTTAACACGTGTACTGGACTCACCTAAAGTGTACTAGGTGTTTAACACGTGTACTGGACTCACCTGAAGTGTACTAAGTGTTTAACACGTGTACTGGACTCACCTAAAGTGTACTAGGTGTTTAACACGTGTACTGGACTCACCTAAAGTGTACTAGGTGTTTAACACGTGTACTAGACTCACTTAAAGTGTACTAGGTGTTTAACACGTGTACTAGACTTACCTAAAGTGCACTAGATGTTTAACACGAGTACTGGAATCACCTAAAGTGTACTAGGTGTTTAACACGTGTACTAGACTCACCTAAAGTGTACTAGGTGTTTAACACGTGTACTAGATTTACCTAAAGTGTACTAGGTGTTTAACACGTGTACTAGACTTACCTAAAGTGTACTAGGTGTTTAACACGTGTACTGGACTCACCTAAAGTGTACTAGGTGTTTAACACGTGTACTGGACTCACCTAAAGTGTACTAAGTGTTTAACACGTGTACTAGACTTACCTAAAGTGCACTAGATGTTTAATACGTGTACTGTAGTCACGTTCCTATACAAATCTGCTTAGTGGTGCAGTTTTGCCCTATAGGAAATTATTCCCGTATTGTACTTCATTCCTAAAAAAACTGAATAACTTAGTTTCTTGATGTAGTTTGTATCAATCTGTATTTAGTTTCTTGGTGGAGTTTTCTTTTTTAATAAGTACATAGAACACTTGTTCTTTGATATAGTTAATTTAGTGATGTGGAGAGCCTAAGAGTATCCCCGCTAGTACAGCGGTATGTCTCCGGATTTACAACGCTAAAATCAGCGGTTTGATTCCCCTCGTGAGGTTCAGCAGAAGTGGCTTTCTTCTTAGAAAACACGCACACACACTCTTAGCCTACATAAAAACCCAAATACCTTACCTAGTTGAAGTTGATGTATTTATGTATGAAACTTGTTAGCTTGGTGACAGTTCTTCACCAAAACGATTGTTCTTCACATGACGTTTTAGAAACTATAAATAGCCATTGGAAATTACACGAGAGTCTATGAACCATTTAAGAGACAGCATGCAATCCAGTATGTCATAAATGATTAAATGTTGAAAAAACAAAACTTGTGAGTTTGAAAAACGTTTCATTAAATAAGATTTGACGAAATAACAAAAACAATGTTTTATTTAAACACGTGTTGTGAAATATTGTTCAATCTAAAACGTTCCTTCAAACAGAGAAGTATACATTGTTTATACCTTAGAGTGAGTTTATTAATGTATTGTTATGAAACATTGATCAGCCTTAGATGTCTTAGATGAGTTATGTTTTCATCAAACATCCATCTCTACTGTGTTATATCAGTTATGTTTTCATCAAACATCCATCTCTACTGTGTTAGATCAGTTATGTTTTCATCAAACATCGATCTCTACTATGTTAGATCAGTTACAGTCATGTGAAAAAGTTACGACACCCTATGAAAGCCTGTGTATTTTTGTAACATTTTTGGATATATAGATATTTAATCTCAATTTCAACAATACTGAGAGATTATAAGAATATAACTAAACAATTAAAACTAAAGAAAAGACTTTTCAAGATCTTCTGTAAATGTAATTCTACAAAATGCATATTCTAACTGAGGTAAAAGTTAGGACACCCTACCCCCTAATAGCTAGTGTTACCCCCTTTGGCTGAAATAACTGCAGTGAGACTCTTCTTGTAGCCATCTACCAGTCTCTGACATCGGTCTGAAGAAAGAGTACCCCACTCCTCAATGCAGAATTCTTTCAGCTGTGAGATGTTTGAGGGGTTTCTTGCATGTACAGCCCGTTGCAAGTCACCCCACAGCATCTCAATGGGATTAAGATCTTGGTTTTGACTCAGCCATTCCAGGACTTTCCATTTCTTAGTTTTTAGCCAGTCGTTGGTGGATTTACTGGTATATTTTGGGTCATTGTCGTATTGCAGGGTCCAGTTCCACTTCATCTTTAATTTTCTTACAGATGGTCTCACATGATCCTCAAGCACCCTCTGATACACAGTAGAATTCATGGTGGATTCTATGATTGTGAGCTGTCCAGGTCCTGCTGCAGCAAAGCAGCCCCAAACCATGACATTTCCACCTCCATGCTTCACAATTTGTATGAGGTTCTTTTCCTGGAATGCTGTATTTGGTTTACGCCAAACATGTCCCTTGTTTTGGTGTCCAAATAATTCAATTTTGGACTCATCTATCCAAAGAACATTATTCCAGAAGTCCTGGTCTTTGTCTACATTCTCTCTGGCAAACTTCAGTCTGGCCTTGATGTTTCTCTTAGAGAACAAAGGTTTCCTCCTTGTACACCTCCCATGCAAGTTAAACTTGTGCAGACTCTTTCTGATTGTAGAGGCATGCACTTTCACATCAACAGTAGCCAGAGTCTGCTGTAGGTCCCGTGATGACATGTTAGGGTGTTTGGAGACCTCTTTTAGCATCTTGCGGTCTGCTCTCGGAGTGAACTTGTTTGGACGACCAGACCTGGGCATGTTGGCAGTTGTTTTGAAAGCTCTCCACTTGTTGATTATTTTACAGACAGTTGAATGGCTGATTTCAAAATCTTTTGATATCTTTTTAAATCCTTTACCAGACTCATAAGCTGCTACAATTTTCTTTCTGAAGGCCTCAGACAGCTCTTTTGCTCTCACATTGGTGCTCACTCTCACTTCAACAGTCAGGAGCACACCAAACTAAATGTCTGAGGTTTAAATAGGGCAAGCCTCATTCAAAATGCTGAGTAACGATCCTCTAATCATGTGCACCTGGTGTGATACACCTGTGTGTGAGTTGAGCCATTTTAAGTGGGAATAAATGTGGGGGTGTCCTAGCATTTTCCTCAGTTAGAATATGCATTTTTGTAGAATTACATTTACAGAAGATCTTGAAAAGTCTTTTCTTCAGTTTTAATTGTTTAGTTATATTCCTATAATCTCTTAGTATTTTAAATATTGAGATTAAATATCTATATATCCATATATGTTACAAAATTACACAGGCTTTCATAGGGTGTCTTAACATTTTCACATGACTGTATGTTTTCATCAGATTGCGAGCTCTACTGAGTTAGATGAGTTATGTTTTCATCAATCTGCGAGCTCTACTGGGTTAGATGAGTTATGTTTTCATCAATCTGCGATCTCTACTGGGTTAGATGAGTTATGTTTTCATCAATCTGCGAGCTCTACTGGGTTAGATGAGTTATGTTTTCATCATTCTGCGAGCTCTACTGGGTTAGATGAGTTATGTTTTCATCAATCTGCGATCTCTACTGGGTTAGATGAGTTATGTTTTCATCAATCTGCGAGCTCTACTGGGTTAGATGAGTTATGTTTTCATCAATCTGCGATCTCTACTGGGTTAGATGAGTTATGTTTTCATCAATCTGCGAGCTCTACTGGGTTAGATGAGTTATGTTTTCATCAATCTGCGATCTCTACTGGGTTAGATGAGTTATGTTTTCATCAATCTGCGATCTCTACTGGGTTAGATGAGTTATGTTTTCATCAATCTGCGATCTCTACTGGGTTAGATGAGTTATGTTTTCATCAATCTGCGATCTCTACTGGGTTAGATGAGTTATGTTTTCATCAATCTGCGAGCTCTACTGGGTTAGATGAGTTATGTTTTCATCAATCTGCGAGCTCTACTGGGTTAGATAAGTTATGTTTTCATCATTCTGCGAGCTCTACTGGGTTAGATGAGTTATGTTTTCATCAATCTGCGAGCTCTACTGGGTTAGATGAGTTATGTTTTCATCAATCTGCGATCTCTACTGGGTTAGATGAGTTATGTTTTCATCATTCTGCGAGCTCTACTGGGTTAGATGAGTTATGTTTTCATCATTCTGCGATCTCTACTGGGTTAGATGAGTTATGTTTTCATCAATCTGCGATCTCTACTGGGTTAGATGAGTTATGTTTTCATCAATCTGCGAGCTCTACTGGGTTAGATGAGTTATGTTTTCATCAATCTGCGATCTCTACTGGGTTAGATGAGTTATGTTTTCATCAATCTTCGATCTCTACTGGGTTAGATGAGTTATGTTTTCATCAATCTGCGAGCTCTACTGGGTTAGATGAGTTATGTTTTCATCAATCTGCGATCTCTACTGGGTTAGATGAGTTATGTTTTCATCAATCTGCGAGCTCTACTGGGTTAGATGAATTATGTTTTCATCAATCTGCGAGCTCTACTGGGTTAGATGAGTTATGTTTTCATCAATCTGCGATCTCTACTGGGTTAGATGAGTTATGTTTTCATCAATCTGCGATCTCTACTGGGTTAGATGAGTTATGTTTTCATCAATCTGCGAGCTCTACTGGGTTAGATGAGTTATGTTTTCATCAATCTGCGAGCTCTACTGGGTTAGATGAGTTATGTTTTCATCAATCTGCGAGCTCTACTGGGTTAGATGAGTAATGTTTTCATCAATCTGCGAGCTCTACTGGGTTAGATAAATTAAAAACGTTTGTTGTCATCCCAGTATTTACTATGAATTTTTATAATTCTGATAGTACAACTAATTTGTTTCAAACATGGTCAGACACTTTGTAACAACGTAATATTGTTATCATATTTGAACATTTTATATTTTGCACAACGTATGTCTAGATATGGCCCGGCATGGCTAAGCGTGTTAAGGCGTGCGACTCGTAATCTGAGGGTCGCGGGTTCGCATCCCCGTAGCGCCAAACATGCTCGCCCTTTCAGCCATGAGGGCGTTATATTGTAACGGTCAATCCCACTATTCGTTGGTAAAAAAGTAGCTCAAGAGTTGGCGGTGGGTGGTGATGACTAGCTGCCTTCCCTCTAGTCTTACACCACTAAATTAGGGACGGCTAGCACAGATAGTCCTCGAGAAGCTTTGTGCGAAATTCAAAACAAACAAACAAATGTCTAGATATACACACAGCCAGAGTGATATACAGAGATATTATTATGAAGATAACCCTTACACCATCCGTACAGCTAATCCACGTGAGGCAATGTAATCTATTTTTTACAGTTTAAAAAACAAACAAATAAATAATTTAATGAACATAGCCAACTATGTGGTTGTTTTGTAGTGTACTTAGTTTCATTGTTATTCATTTGATGATGGTAGCTGATCGAAAGTGCCGAGTTTGCAAGTAACTACAATAAATACAAAAAATAAAAATGTGCCAAACTTAGTTGTCTGAGTTCTATCAGACAGATTAAACGTTTTATTTAATGTCAAAATTTCCCAGTTTTTCTTTCTCGGGTGAGTAACGTTGATTATATCACGAAAAACTCGCCAGAGGGTTCTCAACGTACGTAGAATACGTATGAGCTGGTTGCACCAATGACAGTCGTTCGTTTTATTTCACTTCACTGCTCACTGCCCTCTGTGACAGGATGATAGACTTGGAGGAGCTTTCAATAAAAATAGATGTTTTTTTCTGTGTTTTTCTTTTCTAAAACATTCAGTCCTCTGTGAACGAAAAGTTGCTAGTGCGTACAATGAAAGGGTGGAACTCTTTGAACTTAGTTTCTTATAGTGAGATTGTTTTTCTCTGTATTATCACATGCAGTGTCATGTGATGTGTGCTTGCTTTAAAACTAACAAAAAACGAGGTTACTGGTTTTTAAATTGTATAAAACATCGATTACTTCTATAAATCTAATGATTTATGGGACTAACCTTCGAAGTTAAGTAGGCAGATCACAATTAGCCCACTGTTTTTAACAACAAACAAAATTTAAAAAATACGGATCAGATAATACCTTTATTAGCGTTCATTTATAGTGTTTAACCGAAACTATATAACTAGCAATCGACGGTCAACAATACGTTCATGGAACTTACAACTCTAACATCTGGGCTTCAGGTCTCTGAGGTCAACAGACCAAGTTGTCCAACGTGACTTTTTGTTAAAACAACAAACATGTAATCGATATCGCCAAGCAAAATTAGTGATTTTCTACTGCGCATGATTCATTTTTCTTTAAGTTTTAAATAAATAAAAAAACTAATTGTCTACCAGTTCATAATGTGTATGACAACTTCAGGCCTAGCCACAACATGAATTCCAAACGTAAATATCTATTACAGCTGTGATTTTTTTGTAGTTCTACAGTGAAACTGAAATAAACAAGACAACATTACCGTTCTATACGTTTCATGTGCAACAAGTTTAATAGAATTCTAGGTATTTATGACTTAATGTAAATGTTATTATTTTTAAGAAAGTGGTTACGTTTCTCTATTTTAGGACTTCGATAAATCGGGTTAAAGTTAAAAGTGTTATTTGACTGCAGCTGATCTAAACGGACGTAGAACTTTTACAAGCCGTACAACGTATACAGTAGACTCACAGTACGCGGACCGTACTCTATACGGCAAAACAGTTATGGAAATGAATCAGTCGTGTTCCTGAAATAAATTAATTAGGGTACGAATAACTAAAAGTTTACAAACGTAACTCTTTTATAACTCTTACAATAAAGCATATAAATCTTTGAATACATCAAACAAATATTCTAATACACTTTATGTTAAATCTCGCAATAATTGTCGAGACTTCTGACGTCACTCAAACTAACGATGGGGAATTTTGAATAATCGCTCTTGGTAGGGGAATTAAAATACCGAAACCACAGTTGAAAATATTCAGTTGAAGTTGAAAGATCGTATCTTTAAAAGAGAGAAGACATTTATTAAGAGTTTCCAGAACATTCCGGTGTTCGTTATTCTGTTTAATAACCAAGAGGAAAAGCAGGTCAGGGAAAGACTGTAGATTTACAAATATCGGACTGTCAACTACAGGTGACAACTGAAAGAACGGGCAATATCCTAGTGGATAAAACAATCAGCGTTGAAGAGCATACACGAGCTTCCCATGACTTCAGAACCATTGGGATTTGAAAGAATGCACCAGAAGCAGTCGCCTAACGTTTTGGTAAAACGACAGCAAAAAATAAATAATTAATGTATATATAGACATTAACATGGAACAGTCAAGTAAAATAATGTAAAACAGTCACCTTTCCACAACTACCTGCAGACAGTGAAAGGTGATATAGATGTGGGATGTTGCAGGCTTGTGCACTGGGTAACAATAATGACAGAACTGCTAGAAATCATGTGGGTTAGTTTCACTCGAATAAAACCGCCACGTGGTGTAAAACCAAACTAAAAATTTGATAAACAGTAATTTGATAAAAGTAAAAGCTACCGGAGATACATGTATTAGATAACTGTTCACTTATAAAGGTTCGTCAAGAGGACTTGCACTCGTTAAAAAGCAGTAAGTTACAAGCTGATGACAAGGAGCCCCCAAAATCCTACATTATCGTGAGGCCTAACCAATCGCTTGTATACAGGCAAGATATACATGAATAAAGATGGAAAGACATTTTTATGAACTGAGACAAAGGTGAAGAAAGAGAGAACAAGTTTAATGAAAAGAATAAATAAAAACTAAAGTAAAGAATAACTGAATTTGAATTTTTGAATTTCGCGCAAAGCTACACAAGTTGTTTTGAAGTAAGCACAAAACTACACAATGGACTATGTGTGCTCTGCCCACCACAGGTATCCAAACCCGGTTTTTAGCTTCTAAGTCCGCAGACATACGCTGAGCCACTAAGGAGCAGCTACACAAGAACTATCTGCGCTGTCCGTCCCTAATTTTACAGTGTAAGACTAGAGGGAAAGCAGCTAGTCATCACCACCTACCTCCAACTCTTGGACTACTCTTTCACCATCGAATAGTGGGATTGACCGTCACTTATAACGCCCCCACGGCTGAAAGGGCGAGCATATTTGGTGCGATCGGGATTCGAACCCGGGGCCCTCGGATTACGAGTCGAACGCCTTAACACGCTTGGCCATGCCAGGCCCCTATTTTGTTTTTGGCCGTCTCTAGTTTTGAAATGACAAACGAAAAAGAAGGCGACTAGTCAACACCGCCCACCGCCATATCTTGTAATACGCTTTACCAAAACATAATAGAATTGACCACTACATAATAACGCTTCCACAGCTAACGGGACGAGAATATTTAGTGACTGAATTATAATCCACAACCCACATATTTCGGGTCGAGTGTTCTAACTACCATGTCCATCATCTTGTGAAATCTACAAAATGAAACGTTTTCACTTGAATTTTATTTTCCAGGTTGCACCAAATATGCTCGCCCTTTCAGCCATGGGGGCGTTATAATGTGACGGTCAATCCCACTATTCGTTGATAAAAGAATAGCCCAAGAGTTGGCGGTGGGTGGGTGGTGATGACTAGCAGCCTTCCCTCTGGCCTCACACTACTAAATTAGGAACAGATAGCTCTCGTGCAGCTTTGCGTGAAATTCAAACAAATTTTATATCTCTATCATATCTAACTTTAGTGATATTTTGTGAAATGCTGTTACAATCTCAAAAATTTTGCGTCGCACGTGACCTCAGTAACTGCCAAAACAAAACAGTGATAATGAAGTGTTTTGAAATTTAAAACTCGGTTTAAATTTTCACCGTAATTAGTGACTGGATTTTATAATTAACAAAACAAAGATGATGGTTATAGATTATTGATAAAAGATTTCAAAACAGGAACATTTAATGAATAACGATTATACCACATCTTTGTGTAAAACTGGGGTCATGGTGTTGTCATTGTGTTTTTATTGTGCTGTCATTGTGTTTTCATTGTGATGTCATTGTGTTTTCATGGTGTTGTCATTGTGTTTTCATTGTGCTGTCATTGTGTTTTCATGGTGTTGTCATTGTGTTTTCATTGTGATGTCTTTGTGTTTTCATTGTGCTGTCATTGTGTTTTCATTGTGCTGTTATTGAGTTTTCTTTTGTAAAGCATTTGCTTTACATTTATACAAAGAAAGGCACGCAAGTTAACACTATGATATGACTCAGAAAGTGTATTATATCAGGAAGACGGCTAGCTATATTGATATATGTGTAAAAGGTTCCTAATTCAGGCTACTTATTTCAATTATATGTTCCTGAGGTGTGTAAAAGTAAAATCCAATTTCCTCTTTGTTGTAATGTCCAGAATGAAATCGTGAATTTCATTGTTCCACTTAATGAGGATTGGAGTTAAATTCATTGTAACACTTAATGAGGGTTGGAGTTAAATTCATTGTTCCACTTAACGAGGGTTGGATTTAAATTCATTGTTACACTTAATGAGGGTTGTTAAATTCATTGTTCCACTTAATGAGGGATTGAACTAAATTCATTGTCACATTTAATGAGGGTTGGAGTTAAATTCATTGTTACACTTAATGACGGTTGTTAAATTCATTGTTACTCTTAATGAGGTTTGGAGTTAAATTCATTGTTACACTTAATGAGGGTTGGAATTAAATTCATTGTTACACTTAATGATGGTTGGATTTAAATTCATTGTTACACTTAATGAAAGTTGGAATTAAATTCATTGTCACACTTAATGAGGGTTGGAGTTAAATTCATTGTTACACTTAATGAAAGTTGGAATTAAATTCATTGTTACACTTAATGAGGGTTGGAGCTAAATTCACTGTTACACTTAATGAGGGTTGGAATTAAATTCATTGTTACACTTAATGATGGTTGGATTTAAATTCATTGTTACACTTAATGAGGGTTGAAATTAAATGTATTGTTACATTTAATGAGGGTTGGAGTTAAATTCATTCTAACACTTAATGAGGGTTGGAGTAAAATTCATTGTTCCACTTAATGAGGGTTGAAACTAAATTCATTGTTACACTTAATGAGGGTTGTTAAATTCATTGTTCCACTTAATGAGGGATTGAACTAAATTCATTGTCACATTTAATGATGATTAGAGTTAAATTCATTGTTCTACTTAATGAAGGTTGGAGTTAAATTCATTGTTACACTTAATGAGGGTTGTTAAATTCATTGTTACACTTAATGAGGTTTGGAGTTAAATTCATTATTTCACTTAATGAAAGTTGGAATTAAATTCATTGTTACACTTAATGATGGTGGGATTTAAATTCATTGTTACACTTAATGAAAGTTGGAATTAAATTCATTGTTATACTTAATGAAAGTTGGAGTTAAATTCATTGTTACACTAAATGAGGGTTGAAATTAAATGTATTGTTACATTTAATGAGGGTTGGAGTTAAATTCATTGTAACACTTAATGAAAGTTGGAATTAAATTCATTGTTACACTTAATGAGGGTTGGAATTAAATTCATTTTTACACTTAATGAGGGTTGGAGTTAAATTCATTGTTACACTTAATGATGGTTGGATTTAAATTCATTGTTACACTTAATGAAAGTTGGAATTAAATTCATTGTTACACTTAATGAGGGTTGGAGTTAAATTCATTGTTACACTAAATGAGGGTTGAAATTAAATGTATTGTTACACTTAATGAGGATTGTTAAATTCATTGTTACACTTAATGAGGTTTGGAGTTACATTCATTATTACACTTAATGAAAGTTGGAATTAAATTCATTGTCACACTTAATGAGGGTTGGAGTTAAATTCATTGTAACACTTAATGAAGGTTGGAATTAAATTCATTGTTACACTTAATGAGGGTTGGAGTTAAATTCATTGTTACACTAAATGAGGGTTGAAATTAAATGTATTGTTACATTTAATGAGGGTTGGAGTTAAATTCATTGTAACACTTAATGAGGGTTGGAGTGAAATTCATTGTTCCACTTAATGAGGGTTGGAACTAAATTCATTGTTACACTTAATGATGATTGGAGTTAAATTCATTGTTATACTTAATGAGGGTTGGAGTTAAATTCATTGTTCCACTTAATGAGGGTTGGAACTAAATTCATTGTTACACTTAATGAGGTTTGGACTATTCGTCAGCTGCTTGTGCGAAACTCCCGAGATTTAAAAGTGATAGACTAAAGGAAAGACAGTTAATCAGCATGACCCACCGTTAACTCCTGAGTTATTCTAGTCGAATAGTATAATATTAATATTCACAATAGAATAATTCCCTCCATCACGGTTAGAAGAAAACATTGTTGCTGTTGGACGTGATTGGAACCCGCGACTGACAGACATCGAGTCAAGTATCCTGGCGACTGAAACGTTGCACCAATTTTAAAAATATTTTCTTCCTGACTGTAAAAGCTGAACTTTGTAGAAATTACAACAATAATCAGTAAATAAACGGAAACTAAAACCGTATTTGAATATATTTAACAAGAACAACTACTTACGAAAGAAAATGTTGCTTATCAGAGTTGCTGGCAGACAAAACAACACCACCAGGATATCAGCTAGAGCCAAGTTCACAATAAAAAAGTTCGTGGTTGTTCTCATTCTGGGCGAGCGGACAACAACAGCGATTACGAAACAGTTTCCCAAGATACCTGTTAGAAACACGAGACTGTAAGACACACAGAAGACCCAGGTCACGCTCAGAGAATGTCTCAGCCACAGGTCACCTACGTCCACGTTGGTGTCGTTCGAGAAGTTATCGGCCATAATTAAGCTTCACTCGAGGAAAACTTTGTTTCCCGGTTTGTGTTAAAAAGAAAGTTTAGTTTCTATCGAACCTAGGATTATCTGAGTACCGTAATATTTAACACGAACACATCTAGCAAAATCACAGAAAGTGAAAACTAGGAGAGTTGCTATAAATTATCGAGGCTCGAACCAAGATAATTGGTGTAAGATTTGACGTCCTGAGTTTTGAGGGGGAAAAAAATTCTCGTTTTTGTTTTGTTTTTTTAGTTTAGTTCTGGAATGACAGACACATTCAACAACAGGGTAAAAATCAGAACCTTCGGCACAGAGACGCTGGTAAATATTGGGTTTCTTGAGCTGTGCGCGCGACTATACCCAGCTGCACTTGCGCACAAGAAAAACAGATGAAATTTAAAACCTTGCAGGTAGAGAACGTTCGAACAGTAAAAATAAAACAATGAGGTGTTGTGCACAACATGGCTTCTTTGATACTGTATGTTCTTACTATTTTAATAATCGAGTGACATAAATATGTAATTGTTTGTTTCACGGGTTAATTCCCAGTTTACCTAAATTTACCGATATTGTAGGGGGCGCTGGTAATTATTTATTTTGTGCTGTAATTTGTATTGTTGTCAAGTTTGTTTTGATTACAGAACAAGGTTCACAGTCAGCATAATTATCAACAGAGCTCAAAATAATGGAAAGTGACGGACCACACCCTTTTTTAAACGTTACATTTTACGATCGGAGATGCAAGGTTCCTTTGTTAGAATTGTCACACACTATGTCTTATGGAATCATCTGTCAAAACATACTTTAACTGGTAGTCAGGTATATTTCTGTGTAATGTCGTCCAGAATACGTTTAGTTCTTTCTTTCAGAATAAATCCACACTGGGCCTCTCTGTTGTGTACACCACAGGGAATCAAACTCCGGATTGTTCTTTGTAAGTCCATAAACTTACCACTGTCCCATTAGGAATCTACAGGTTAAACCTATTAACATCAGTACACAACTCTTTCCTTAAAGTCGTTTTCAAGCTAAAACTTTTGGTACAATAAGTTCTCGTGAGAGAAGCTTTTGCTAAAATAGGCGTTTGTGAACAAAACGTTTGGTGAAATAGGTCCTCGTGAGTGAAACTTTTGGTAAAGTAGGTAAAGTATGTTCACAGTATAGTAGTTGGTGTAATGCTGTGTTCACAGTATAGTGGTGGGTGTAATGCTATGTTCACAGTATAGTAGTGGGTGTAATGCTGTGTTCACAGTATAGTGGTGGGTGGAATGCTGTGTTCACAGTATAGTGGTGGGTGTAATGCTGTGTTCACAGTATAGTGGTGGGTGTAATGCTATGTTCACAGTATAGTAGTGGGTGTAATGCTGTGTTCACAGTATAGTGGTGGGTGGAATGCTGTGTTCACAGTATAGTGGTGGAGTGTAATGCTGTGTTCACAGTATAGTGGTGGGTGTAATGCTATGTTCACAGTATAGTAGTGGGTGTAATGCTGGGTTCACAGTATAGTGGTGGGTGTAATGCTGTGTTCACGGTATAGTGGTGGGTGTAATGCTGTGTTCACAGTATAGTGGTGGGTGTAATGCTGTGTTCACAGTATAGTGGTGGGTGTAATGCTATGTTCACAGTATAGTGGTGGGTGTAATGCTATGTTCACAGTATAGTAGTGGGTGTAATGCTGGGTTCACAGTATAGTGGTGGATGTAATGCTGTGTTCACAGTATAATGGTGGGTGTAAGGCTAAATTGATTGCTTGAGATTCAATCTTTGTCACAAATATGTTGGATAGAACTGGTGAAACGGAATTCTCCATACTTAGGCCATTTATTTGTAAGTAACTTTGGTTATTGAACATAAAGGTATTGAACATAAATTTGAACACCAAATTTATTCAGAAACCAGATACAAAACTGAGGTCCATACTATGTAAAAACTACACTGACAAACACCACACTAACATAATTTATAAAATACAATGTGATAACTGCCACGACTTCAGTGAGCTCTGAAGAAATACTTTCAGCCCACCAGCCTTCTCAGTGGGCTTGTACTCGGGTTGTCATTCATAAACAGCCGTGTGGTAGCCTCCCAGTTACATTCCCAAACAGCCAACAACAAAAGAAAACATCAAATTAGGCCTAAACAAGTACTGGCGTCATATAAAACTATGCAGTGTTCATTAGTTAACCCTAACGGTTTACATGATGTCTCAAGTTCTGAATGTTCCACACAATGTTTATCATAATAAGATTAATCGTTTCGGAAATCAAATAAACAAAAAGACGTTTCAGATTGAGAGTTTTTTGGGGTTTTATACTAATACTTTGCGCATGCGTTAATTGCACGGCATGGCCAGGTGGTTAGAGCGTTCGACTCGTAATTTGAGAGTTGCAGGTTCGAATCCCGGTTGCACCAAACATGCTCGCTCTTTCAGCTCTGGAGGCGGTATAATGTGACGGTCAATCTCATTATTCGTTGGTAAAAGAGTAGCGGAAAATTTGGCGGCGGGTGGTGATGACTAATTGCCTTCCCTGTAGTCTTACACTACTAAATTAGGGACGGCTAACGTAGATAGCCCTCGTGTAGCTTTGCGCGAAATTTAAAAAAAAAAAACAATAAACCGAGTTTTGTTTTGTTAGAGAGCTTCGGTTTTTTGTTTGTTTGTTGTTCAATTACATTTAACCCGGATTATCCGCTGAGTTTTTACTAAACCTGCAGTACGAGGGCGCTGGTAATTTGATAATCTGGTAAGTAACTCAAGACTCTCGTGCTCTCGTTGTAACCACGTGGAGTTGAGATGCCTTAGTTGTGGTTGTATGTCAGTTCCCATACTCTTTTATTCTGAGACTCCCTTTATGTGAATAAAAACGTTGAAGGTTCTCCAACCTTTAACAATGCCTTAAAATGTGATTTTAAAACGACCCCTCTACCCATTTCTTTAACATAATCACTGAAGAACTGTGTCGTAGTGAAAACAGAAACATCTGTCGACATACTGTATCATTTGATTAATTCAACGTAAATGTTATCTGTTTATTTATAATTACAAATAATTCAGCATCTTTGTTTTCGGCCCATTTTTTGGAGGAACCCTCACACAAAACATCACAGTCGTGGCTCTCACTGTGAGAAACACGTACCAGTGAAATCGTTTGTATTACTTATGTAATCCGAGTTTAAAATAACAGCATTTGTGTGTTTTATTTCAAGTATTCTATGACAAGACTTCTAAGAAAACAGGAAAAAATGCACTAGATGTTGTGAACGTGACATAGAAAACAGGAAAAAATGCACTAGATGTTGTGAACGTGTCATAGAAAACAGGAAAAAATGCACTAGATGTTGTGAACGTGCCATAGAAAACAGGAAAAAATGCACTAGATGTTGTGAACGTGTCATAGAAAACAGGAAAAAATGCAATATAACTAGATGTTGTGAACGTGCCATAGAAAACAGAAACAAATGCACTAGATGTTGTGAACGTGTCATAGAAAACAGGAACAAATGCAATATAACTAGATGTTGTGAACGTGTCATAGAAAACAGGAACAAATGCAATATAACTAGATGTTGTGAACATGACATAGAAAACAGGAAAAAATGCAATATAACTAGATGTTGTGAACGTGACATAGAAAACAGGAAAAAATCCAATATAACTAGATGTTGTGAACATGACATAGAAAACAGGAAAAAATGCAATATAACTAGATGTTGTGAACGTGTCATAGAAAACAGGAAAAATGCAATATAACTAGATGTTGTGAACGTGACATAGAAAACAGGAAAAATCCAATATAACTAGATGTTGTGAACGTGACATAGAAAACAGGAAAAGATCCAATATAACTAGATGTTGTGAACGTGACATAAAAAACAGGAAAAAATGCACTAGATGTTGTGAACGTGTAATAGAAAACAGGAAAAAATGCACTAGATGTTGTGAACGTGTCATAGAAAACAGGAAAAAATGCAATATAACTAGATGTTGTGAACGTGACATAGAAAACAGGAAAAAATGCAATATAACTAGATGTTGTGAACGTGACATAGAAAACAGGAAAAAATGCACTAGATGTTGTGAACGTGTCATAAAAAACAGGAAATAATGCACTAGATGTTGTGAACGTGTCATAGAAAACAGGAAAAAATGCAATATAGCGGTAGTTTTTCAGCTTGATTCGACTCGTAATCTGAGGGTCGCGGTAGTTTTTCAGCTTGATTCGACTCGTAATTAAAAAAACAAACAAACAAAAATGTTGTTTTTATGTTGCTTTCTTTACAATGTAAACACAAAGCTAGACAATAGACTCTCTGTGTTCTGCCTACCGCGGGTATCGAAACCCGGTTTTTAGTGGTGAAAGTCCGCAGATATACCGTTGTGCCACTGGGAGGCTTTTTATCTGAATCAGTTTAAAGTATCAAATGAAGGGATTATACAAATTCTAGTTTTTATCGACTTCCCCAGCGGTAAATCAACACTAAAATCAGGGCTCGGGTCCCCTCAGTGGACACAGCAGATAGTCCGATGTAGCTTTACTATAAGAAAACTTACAGAAACCCCCTTCATCCATTTTACAGTTCTAGTATCGACCAGTACACTTTTGGGCCGAGCTGAGTAGTGGATCACTTGTCTCTTATCGGCATAAACACCAACAAAAAACGCTTTGCACCAGAGAGTGTTGTAATAACACTGACTGTCAATTCCCAGTCTGACAAGAGTAACCCAAGAGTTGGTGGTGGGTGTTGTTGTCTAGCTGTCTTTGTTCTTGCTAGCGCAAAGAGGAACTTGTGACCTGCAAGGGACCGTCTCAAACAATTGATTCTGATCAGTAACACATTTTTTTAACCTCCAGTGATACAGCTTTGAAGGCAACGTTTCAGTGTTGAAGCTATACTTGAACATTTGGCTTCAGAATTGTCTTGTATTTAGCCACATTCATTCATTATAATCTGGCTCTCTCTGCTCTCAAATTGTTTTGCAAATTATTCTGGCTAGCGTGCTTAGTTCTAGATTTTCAGAAGGAATTAGTTTGTTTGTGTTTGAACATAAAGTACGAAGTGAGCTGTCCGTGCTGTATTCACCGCGTTGAAATCGATCGCCGGATTTCAGTGCTGTAAACATTTACAAACGTATCGTTCAGGTCTGTCATGGAAATCAGCAAGGCCAAAACTTATCGCTGAATATGTCCTTCCTTTGAGAAGTGAGGTAGTTATAATGAGACGTTTAATCAAACTATCTGTCAGTATGTTTTCTTTGTTTTTGAAGAAAATTCCACAGAGTCTGTAAATATACCGCTTTTCCATAGGGGAAGGCCACAGTCGTTGGTAAAGAGTAGTCCAAGAGTTGGCGGTAGGTGCTGAGGACTGATTGTCTTTACCCTTTTAGGGAGTTTAAAATTAAGGCGTGCAGTTGAGTTCATGGTGGAAAAAGGTATAGCACTTTTCTACGTTGTCATAGGGATTGCATTTTAATAATACAATGATTAAAACAATATTATGGTGCAATAATTTCTCAGACTGTCATATAAACATTACCTTTCCCCTAAACGAATAACATATTTATATTTTCACAAATCTGACTTCGACAAGCCGAAATGTTTTGTTTTGAATTTCGCGTAAAGCTGCACGAGGGCTATCTGCGTTAGCCTTTCCTAATCTAACAGTGTAAGACTAGAAGTAAGGCAGCTAGTCATCACCACCCACCGCTAACTCTTGGACCACTTAACAACAAATAGTGGGATTCACCGTACCATTACAACGCCCCCACGGCTGAAAGGGAGAGCATGTTTGGTGCGACGGGAATTTGAACCTGCGACCCTCAGATTACAAGTCGAACATCTTAGCCCACGGGCTATGAAAACACAAAAGAACAACATTTTTATGAATCGAAGGTTTTATTTCATGTCATTTCTTTATCGGCCTCTAGAGTCTTAGTCTCTTAAGCATGTTTAAAATAAAAAGTTTCAGTAAACATTCGTTATTCCTTAGTATTTATTCCACCTATGGACAAATACATAATTTATAAATTATCTGTTGCCAAAGAGTGAAATCCTTCATATTTATAGCCAGAAATGATAACTTTTTGCAGAATTAGAAATGTAGATATTGAATTATAAATAAACATTGGTTATTAAACTGCACAAAAATACAAAGTGGTCAACTTTAACTTTCTTTGCGTCAGACGTTCACCTTAAGCAAAATAGAGTCTCTCTAATTCTTAAAAATACCAAACCTTACAGAATTCTTATTCATACAATATTTATTATGTTAAATTCAAATAATCTTCCAAAATCGTTTTTTCTCCAATTTTTATTGAAATAATTTATTGAACTATGTAAGAGTCTATCTGTTATTGTTTCTATGTGTGTATTTATACATGAATTCTCATGATGTTGTTCTAGGTACTTTATAAGCTGTTGTGAGTAATGTATTTTGTAGTTTTGTTTGAAGTAATATTTTGCTTACATTTATCCATGCAGGAGCTGCATAGTCAGTGACGGGTCTAATGGATGTTTCATATATTTTTATGATGTTGTCTGCTGTAGCTCCACTGTTTTTGCCAGTTAGACTCCTAGCACAGTTTGTTCTTCACCAAATTTATGTTCTAATATTATTTATGTGGTTTATCCATGTTAGTTTTGAGTCGAAGGTAAGTCCTAAAAATTTTGCAAATGTAGCAGTCCGGAGTTATTCACCATTCATGTAGATCTGTTTTTGTGATTTTTTTATGTTTAGTTAACTTTCTGAATACTGCTAGTTGTGTTTATTTTGACAATATTCACTTGTTTAATTCAACTGTGGTTGTATGTTTGTGGCTGCTATTGCTGGTGTTGGTGCATTTTTCCAGACTGCCACACCATTAGCGAACTGTGATGAGTATCTATTATTTGGATCTTTAAAAGGTATATTATTCACGTACATGATGAATCGGATAGGGCTAACCACCCCTCCTTGAGGGACGCCTGCTTCTGGAGTGAAACCCTCAAGGAAGGTCTCTTCAATATTGTCTCTGCAAATTCTGTTTTCCAGAAAGTTTAACACAACGTATGGCACAACGGTTTCCGGTTCCGAATGCCTTCTCAATATCGTGAAAGCAAAAAACAGTGCATTCTCTTTTATTAAAACTATCTACAATTGTTTTTGTTAATCTGACGAAGTGGTCTGTTGTTTGTCTGAAACCATTATGTTCTTCTGGTAATTTTGATGTTGTCTCCAGGAACGTGGAGAGTCTGCTACTAATTATTCCCTCTAGAATTTTGCCTACACAGCTGGTCAGACTGATTGTTCGGTAGCTATTTGGGTTATTGGTTGGCTTTCCTTCTTTATGGAACATTAATATATTTGCATGCTTCCAAGAAACCGGGATATAACCAGAATATATTGATAGATTAAAAATTGCTGTAAGATGTTCAAATAATTTCGGAGTGCCTTTCTTAAGAATAATGGCTTGTATACCATCTTCTCTTGGTGATTAATTTTTGGTGTTTGTTGTTGCTTCTATGAGTTCTCATGCTGAAATTGTGTTTGTGTATTCGTTTGTGTTGTTGTTTTGATAGTTATTTAAGTTGACTGGGAAGAGTGGTTCAAACAGTTTACTGTTATTCATTATAAAGTTATTTGTTATAAAACTGTGTGTTCATGTCTGGGTCGTTGTGTGTTATAAACGTGTTTTGAAGTTGTTTGAATGGTTCGACTTTTTCTTTATTTGTATGTGTTGTGGTATTATTGTGTTCTAGTGTCGTGTGTTTTCTTGTTGCTGTGTCTCCACTTGTCAGTGTTTTTAGGTTTGTCCACAATTGTTTCAGATCTGTTTTCTTCATTTAATTGGGAACAGAATTCGTCCCATTTTTCTTGTTTTAATAATTTTACTTCTGCTCTGATTTGGTTTCTTCTTTTATTTATTTGCGTTTTCAATTCACTGTCTCTTGTCTTCATGAATTGTATTCTTAATTGTCGTCTGTGCTTAATTAGTGTTATTAGTTTCTCTGGCTTCCACGTATAATTTACGGTCTTATGTTGTTGTTCTGGTATTGCTTTATTTACATGGCGAGAACATCAGATTGGTTTGGTTTGAATTTCGCGCAAAGCTACACGAGGCCTATCTGCACTAGACCATCTAATTACGAGTCAAGTGCCTTAACCACGTGGCCACATTAGTTTGAAAGAAAAGAAAGCAACGTTATACATATTTGTCTACTCTTCCCAACAGAGGGCGAGCGGGAGTGATTCTTTCCCTTCATCCCGGCCTTTCCACATATCACCCTCACGTGTCTTACCTTTCTCCAAAATGTTGTTGCTCTCCAATGGCTGGTCCAATGACAGGTCAGCTAAAAAGAAATAGCCAATCACCAAGTGACAAAATATTTAACTGAATTAGTTGTCCACTACTGAATGGGCAAGTCAATAAATTTTCGATGACCAGACCACCGTAACAAAAAACTTACGTGATAAAACCAGGGTAATCGAATAAAACTAAACGAACCTTGTTTTTCTTTTGCATGTTACAAAAAATAAAATTCTAAAGAAACAGTGTGCTGAACTGTGTCTCAGGTTGTGGTGCAATAAAAAAAAATCATAATCTAATCACGTGACTTAGATCCTAAAGAAACAGTGTGCTGTACTGTGTTTCAAATAGTGGTGCAATAAAAAAAATCATAATGTAATCACGTGACTTAGATCCTAAAGAAACAGTGTGCTGTACTGTGTCTCAGACAGTGGTGCAATAAAAAAAATCATAATGTAATCACGTGACTTTCTCTCTCTTTGAGGAAGGAGGGATTTTCATTTTATCAATGTACGATATTCGTCTTCAATATTTGTATGTAATCATAAGAGTTTCACGGACCTGTAGCTGTCGGATTAGTATTTATCAATTTGAAATTTCCCAAACGTCCTTCGTATTATAAAACAAACTTTGTCACGTGTAACCTCTAAAACGATTAGTTCAAAAATTACAGTCCTAGTTTTACGAACATTAACTGTTTTCTTGTTTTCCATTGTTGTTTGCCTCCCTCAGGTGACTTACAACAATAAAATCCGGGGTTAGAACCCCATAGTGGACACAACAGATACCCCAATGTGACTTTGCTCTAAAGAAAATAATAATAATACATGAGTTTTCTCGATATTTTGTTTGTTATTCGACGTCGCAGACGTCCTTCAATCTGATGCCTATTTGTTTACAAAGATAATATGTTAACAAATAACATAGTTAGTCAGGTACTAACGACTTCAGCCATTTACTATGAACAAGCTATTTGTATATTGAAGTGTTCCTACTGTTTACTGTGAACAAGCTATTTGTATATTGAAGTGTTCCTACTGTTTACTGTGAACAAGCTATTTGTATATTGAAGTGTTCCTACTGTTTACTATGAACAAGCTATTTGTATATTGAAGTGTTCCTACTGTTTACTATGAACAAGTTATTTGTATATTGAAGTGTTCCTACTGTTTACTGTGAACAAGCTATTTGTATATTGAAGTGTTCCTACTGTTTACTGTGAACAAGCTATTTGTATATTGAAGTGTTCCTACTGTTTACTGTGAACAAGCTATTTGTATATTGAAGTGTTCCTACTGTTTACTGTGAACAAGTTATTTGTATATTGAAGTGTTCCTACTGTTTACTGTGAACAAGCTATTTGTATATTGAAGTGTTCCTACTGTTTACTGTGAACAAGCTATTTGTATATTGAAGTGTTCCTACTGTCGTCCTACACCAACAGAAAACTCAACCTTTAGAAATATTGGTTCCTAAATTGTTAAAGTCCGCTGTTATTATTAAAGGAAACTAATAAAATAGCACATAATATAATAAACATAAATATAATATAATAAATAAAAATATAAAATTAAGCGAGTTCGAGTTTGTGAATATGCTACTCCAAAAAATATAAATTGACGATATCTCTGGTTGTACAATACTGTGATGGCAGGTAGCGTTCCCTAGTGGAAAGACTAAGAACTATAATTTTACAATATTAGAAGAAAATTGTTTGTTTGCTTTTTGGATTTCGCGCAATTAAAGTTTCATATCTTAATAAGTGTCGGATTTATCAGGCTATTTTTATTTAACAATCTCGTTAATATTGTATTTAAAACTAACGAATAGTGGGACTGACCGTAACATTATAACAACCTCACTGCTGAAAGGGCGAGCATGTTTGTTGTGATGGGTATTCAAAACCCAAATTTTTAAATAGTTAAGTGAGTGCAAGAAACTTAACTTATAGTTCGGGAGCTGTTTCCATATATTCATATATCAACCACAAGTTGAAATAAAGTACGCTGATTGGCTGCTAAATATTTAAACCACTACAAAGTGCACGTATTAACAAATTACACACATATTTGGTATGAACACCAAATCTTAGAATTTCTAAAACGACAACTTTAAATCTGGAGAAGGGTCCTAACATGGCCAGGTGGTTAGGGCGCTAGACTCGTAATCTGAGAGTTGTGGGTTCGAATCCCGTCACACCAAACATGATAGCCATTTCAGCCTTGGGGGCGTTATAAGTAACGGTCAATTCCATTGTTCGATGGTAAAAGAGTAGTCAAAGAGTTGGCGGTGGGTGATGATAACTAATTGTCTTCCACCTGATCTTCCACTGCTAAATTCGGGACGGCTAGCGCTCGTATAGCTGATCCTTTGCGAGACTGCCAACGTATATATTAAATAACGTCAAATATCACATTCAAAAACACAAAAGATCCTTCTCAGATCCAGAATGATTAATAACCAGATCATATTTCTGTAGTGTGGTGAGAAGTCTCAACCTTAATGTGTCCATAAAATTTGGTACAAATCTAATCACACTTTACACAGTTATTAACCCTAAATTGTTAAAATACTCCATGTCTACCTATTACTAAAAATGCTTCAAAGTGATTGAGGATCCGAAGAGGGTTATTTTATATTGACTTCCCATCTCGTGTAACATTTTCGTGTACGTTGGGCAGTTACTTTCCGAGATACGTCGCAGAAACACAAACACGAATGCGATTACAATACCCTCGACCCCATATACGTCAAAAAGAATAGTAATATTCTGTACATAAAAATTATGTAACCAAATTTAAAGAATTTCTACATAAATGTCTCCACAGACATTACATTCACCTAGCATTCAACATTCCTATACGGTTTACAAAAGAACATAAAATAACAGTCAAAGTGAACTTTTGTTTGATTGGTTATTTTCCGGCATGATATAACCTGGTGGTTACGACGTTCGACGTACAACCGAGGAACACACGTGTTAGAATTCCCTTCATGTGACACGCATTCCCTTCAGCCATTGGTCAATCCTATTATTTGTTATTTCCCTCTTATCTACTACATCTAGATTAAGTACACCTAGTGCAGATAGCCCTCGCATAGCTTTGCTCGAAATTCTAAGCAAATCAAACTATTTTGTTTGTTGTTGTTTTTTTCCACTTTCCTTTAAGGTGGTTAAAACACTGCATTCAGCCTGATGGAATAACACAGAAAGAAGTGTTATTATAACGCCCATACGGCTGAAAGGGCGAGCATGTTTGGTGTGACTGTGATTTGAACCCGAGATCCTTGGATTACAAGTGGGGTACCTTACGAATATTTATTATCAAAATAACAACAGCATCTTGGAGTTATGTCATTCGTGGTTCTTTACAACTGCCTTTTTATGGTTCATAAGTTTCGCCTCGTAAAGTTCTTCTTTACGTGAGGGGGGAGGATATAAACTCTGTTTGGTCATATCATTTATGTCTCACCCTCTTTCTTTATATCAAACAATACATATATCTGATATCTGAACCAGAACTAGTGGCGCAGCGGTAGGGTTGAAAGCTCATAACGATAAATAAAAGACAGCGAGAGTTCGACACCCGTGGTGGGAAGAGAACATTAACACGCTGTGTGGCTTTGAGAACAAATGAACTACAGATAATTATGGAGTGTCGCTCGCGACAAATCGTACCATTAAGAGTGAAATATTTATATAATCAAATTAAGTATGCAACGTCAAAATAATTGTACAATAAATAATATACTAAAAACAGGGACCAGCCTTATATTTCACCACTGTCACAACACTGTGTTCAGGAAGACTAGCTTGTTTTGTTTCCAGTTAATATAGAGAAGGAGCTATTTGTAGTCTGTCCACCACGGTACCGAAACCCAATTTCTAGTGTTATGAGTCTACAGACAACCCACTGTGCCACAGAATACTTTAAAAAACAACAACATCGAAACATGTCAAATCTTTCTAGGGCTAGTCTGTGTTTTTAATGAATTATTTATAAATTTTGTGCACATTATAAGCACACACACATATGTGTACAAGTGTCGTTTCATTTTATTTATCTGTAAAGTACCGCTGTTTCAGGAAGCGATGTAAGAAGAAGACATTGTTTATAATCACGGTTAAATAATACTCTGTACGACAGGCGTGTTAGAGGAAAATTAAGAGCAGTTGTATTTAACCCAGCTGAGTGACGTAATGAACGACCTGGGTTCCAGGAGTCGCCTCAGGACACTGGAAGTTCCCGCCCGCCTTGTACTTGTTCCCGCTTTTCCTAAGTATAATTTTCCTTATTTAATTTTTATATATTTTTATTTGCACATACTGAAAAGCGCCGCCTCGTCTCCTACGCTAGTTCGTTGTTGTTTTTTTCTACTTTAGTAAGTCAAATAATTTTACGTGTTTCACTTTCTTTGAACAAAATACATAGCAAAATTACTTTGTGTTAAATGTACAATGTAAGTATGTTTCAATACGGTTAAACAGTGAGACAATAAGACATTTTCAAAATTTATTTTTTATTTTTTTGTAAACAAGTAATTAATTTTAATATCAATAATTATATAACACTCAACAACACGGTTAACATACTTAATATCAAAAATACATACACATTTTTTCTAATGGGTTTGTTTTTTAATTTCGCGCAAAGCTACTCGAGGACTACCTGCGCTAGCCGTTCCTAATTTTACAGCGTAAGACTAGAGGAAAGGCAGCTAGTCATCACCACCCACCGCCAACTCTTGGGCTACTCTTTTACCAACGAATAGTGGGATTGAGTGTAAAATTATAACGCTCCCACGGTTGAAAAGGCGAGCATGTTTGGTGCGACGGGGTTGTGAACCCGCGACTCTCAAATTACAAGTCGAATGCCTTAATTTACCTGGCCATGCCGAGTCCTTTCCCACTGGGCTTGGCGTGACCAAGTACAGTTGTTATCAACCTATGACACTTCAAATGTTCACGTGAAAAGGCTGTTGTAACCAAAAGACATTCACAGTACATTGTGTAGGCTTCCCGCTGTGTTCCGCTTAGATAGAGAGACGATGTAATCTGTTACAACACTGGCACCTTCCATTAGAGAGACATTGTAATCTGTTACAACACTGCCACCTTCCATTAGAGAGACAATGTAATCTGTTACAACACTGCCACCTTCCATTAGAGAGACAATGTAATCTATTACAACACTGGCACCTTCCATTAGAGAGACGATGTAATCTATTACAACACTGGCACCTTCCATTAGAGAGACATTGTAATCTGTTACAACACTGCCACCTTCCATTAGAGAGACAATGTAATCTGTTACAACACTGCCACCTTCCATTAGAGAGACAATGTAATCTATTACAACACTGGCACCTTCCATTAGAGAGACGATGTAATCTATTACAACACTGGCACCTTCCATTAGAGAGACATTGTAATCTGTTACAACACTGCCACCTTCCATTAGAGAGACAATGTAATCTATTACAACACTGCCACCTTCCATTAGAGAGACAATGTAATCTATTACAACACTGGCACCTTCCATTAGAGAGACAATGTAATCTGTTGCAACACTGGCACCTTCCATTAGAGAGACAATGTAATCTATTACAACACTGGCACCTTCCATTAGAGAGACAATGTAATCTATTACAACACTGCCACCTTCCATTAGAGAGACAATGTAATCTGTTACAACACTGCCACCTTCCATTAGAGAGACATTGTAATCTGTTACAACACTGCCACCTTCCATTAGAGAGACAATGTAATCTATTACAACACTGGCACCTTCCATTAGAGAGACAATGTAATCTGTTGCAACACTGCCACCTTCCATTGGAGAGACGGTGTAATCTGTTACAACACTGCCACCTTCCATTAGAGAGACGATGTAGTCTGTTACAACACTGGCACCTTCCATTAGAGAGACAATGTAATCTGTTACAACACTGCCACCTTCCATTAGAGAGACAATGTAATCTATTACAACACTGGCACCTTCCATTAGAGAGACAATGTAATCTATTACAACACTGCCACTTTCCATTAGAGAGACGATGTAATCTGTTGTATCACTGCCACCTTCCATTAGAGAGACAATGTAATCTGTTACAACACTGGCACCTTCCATTAGAGAGACATTGTAATCTGTTACAACACTGGCACCTTCCATTAGAGAGACGATGTAATCTATTACAACACTGCCACTTTCCATTAGAGAGACGATGTAATCTGTTGTATCACTGCCACCTTCCATTAGAGAGACGATGTAATCTATTACAACACTGGCACCTTCCATTAGAGAGACATTGTAATCTGTTACAACACTGCCACCTTCCATTAGAGAGACAATGTAATCTGTTACAACACTGCCACCTTCCATTAGAGAGACGATGTAATCTGTTACAACACTGCCACCTTCCATTAGAGAGATGATGTAATCTGTTACAACACTGCCACTTTCCATTAGAGAGACGATGTAATCTGTTACAACACTGCCACTTTCCATTAGAGAGACGATGTAATCTGTTGTATCACTGCCACCTTCCATTAGAGAGACGATGTAATCTGTTACAACACTGCCACCTTCCATTAGAGAGACGATGTAATCTGTTAAACTGCCACCTTCCATTAGAGAGACGATGCAATCTGTTAAACTGCCACCTTCCATTAGAGAGACGATGTAATCTGTTGTATCACTGCCACCTTCCATTAGAGAGACGATGTAGTCTGTTACAACACTGCCACCTTCCATTAGAGAGACGATGTAATCTGTTAAACTGCCACCTTCCATTAGAGAGACGATGCAATCTGTTAAACTGCCACCTTCCATTAGAGAGACGATGTAATCTATTACAACACTGCCACTTTCCATTAGAGAGACGATGTAATCTGTTACAACACTGCCACTTTCCATTAGAGAGACAATGTAATCTGTTACAACACTGCCACTTTCCATTAGAGAGACGATGTAATCTGTTACAACACTGCCACTTTCCATTAGAGAGACGATGTAATCTGTTGTATCACTGCCACCTTCCATTAGAGAGACGATGTAGTCTGTTACAACACTGCCACCTTCCATTAGAGAGACGATGTAATCTGTTAAACTGCCACCTTCCATTAGAGAGACGATGCAATCTGTTAAACTGCCACCTTCCATTAGAGAGACGATGTAATCTATTACAACACTGCCACTTTCCATTAGAGAGACGATGTAATCTGTTACAACACTGCCACTTTCCATTAGAGAGACAATGTAATCTGTTACAACACTGCCACTTTCCATTAGAGAGACGATGTAATCTGTTGTATCACTGCCACCTTCCATTAGAGAGACGATGTAATCTGTTGTATCACTGCCACCTTCCATTAGAGAGACGATGTAGTCTGTTACAACACTGCCACCTTCCATTAGAGAGACGATGTAATCTGTTAAACTGCCACCTTCCATTAGAGAGACGATGCAATCTGTTAAACTGCCACCCTCAGTATTAATTAACAGATAAAACTCACTAAAACTGGAAAAAAAACAACAAGGTTTTGACACAAGTTAGGAAGGTTTTGATTTCACGGCCTAAAGAAGTGTTTAAAGCGAAAGTGTCCGTTAGGTAAATTTAATTTTTCTTACTCTTTATTAATATAGTATTTGGTAATTGTATTTTTTTCAAACAAGTTGAAACCGATAACCAGCGGTAAATTTATTTCAATTTATATTGTACAATTCAAACTAAAGGAAGATTATATATTCTTTAAAAAATGACCAATAATAATTTTTTTCATTAAACATGCTTGCCCTTATAAGGGGGGTATATTATAACAACCAATCCTGCTGTTCATTGGCAAAGAAAAGCCCATGAGCTGGTGGTGAGTGATGTTGACTAGCTAGTTTCCCTCCTGTCTATTATTTCGAAATTAGAACAACTAACGCAAATGTATAACTTTCGGCAATTACTTTTGGCGTGTCGTATATCTGACTGCTATTGACCTGCTGCTATTTTTACGTGTTATTGATTGCAAAACCAACTCCAGCTGCAGTACTTGAGAGCATCCCAGCGATGCTTGTGACGTCATGTGAGGCAAAACTGTTTTAAAACAAAAAAACGCATGTCGATATTTAAGAGTATATATTTAAGGATAGAATAATTTATTTCTTACCTTAAGAATGCTGTGTCTAACTTAAGTAAACAATATTGATGCTACAGTTTCGGTAGTGAGACATCTTAAGCCTATCTAGTGTTAGGTATTATTTTGGACGAGTCTGATTTATTATATTACGAATATTAACGTATTACTATTTCAAGTAACTGGAAACTTGGTAAATGTTGTTAATATGTAGAACATTTATGTTATTCGAAAACAAGATTGATACAATTTTATTTTTAAACATAAATATATTTTAACATACGAACATTATAATTTATAATAACGGTTACTACAAGTGATGGTTCACATACAATAGACTTACAAACTTACAGACAATACTCAGTTTTATATCCAGTCTGGAACTGAATATTTTATCGACAATCCAAATTCACAACGAGCAAACTAACTCTCAATTGAATCTGGTACATCTCGTTTGAGCTAACGATGTCTTTTCTTGGCTGGCCTCACGAAGTTATTTCACTTAAATTTCACTAAAAGTTTTGCGCACACCTACGCAAAAGAGTTACAGGACCTATCGATCTAATTAATATTTTCACTGCAGCTTCAAGTAAGAGTAAAAGTGGACAGTTTGTAGTTTCTTGTCGTTTGAATTAAAAACAGATGATTTAGAGAAGCAAAACTCAATGTTACAGAACACGCAGATACGTAACTGTTGGTTAGGCCAAACAAACTAGATTAACAGTTTCTAGCTCAAGTTTTCAAAATAATCATCCAGGTGGACGGTTATAATTAATTATTCATTGCCAACCTTTCAGCACAAATTTACTAAATTTGATGTAATTATTTTAATTAAAACCGTTTAGCGTCACATGATGCTATCTTAAGCAAGTATGATAGATAATTATGTTTGATATGGCTGTACCGATTGCATGGGAAATGACAAAAAGCTGTTACTTTAAATTCCATGGCATTACTATAATGGAAGCTATTAACACAGTTTTAGAAAGCAAAGACTACCACCTCATATTTTAAAGAATCTAGTTGGTAAAAGTCTGTTCAAAATAATAGGTTTGTAGTCCCAAAGTTAATGTTGGTTACTATTGAGTGTCACTTTCTTAGAGTCTGTGGTTTGTTGATGTGTATTGATAAAATGTCATGATATATAATCAAAAAACACGTTGTATGTAAAAACAAGTCGCACATTCACTCCTTTTTATGGCCGTGTTTTTTTCTCACACCTAAGGTGTTTCTGATCAGATGTATTATATCCACTAAGATTAACAGTCAGAAACTTAAATTTGTAGTTGTCGACTGTGCGTAAACTTGCGATAATATTTGAATTATAAATATAGACGAATTTGGTACGTTAAAACGCTAAGATTAGAAATTCGTTTTTAAATTCTGAACGAGAAACACTACTTACATATTCATGGATGTCTCAATCACACCATAAGCCAATCTGTCACCTCAGGAAATGAAATGTCAGGTTTTACTATTCTAAGTCTGTAAACTTACTGCTAACCCACTATGGTTCATGGAAACTACAGGAAAACATGACATCATATATTGTAGGATGTTTGTTTGTCTTTTGAATTTCGCGCAAAGCTACACGAGGGCTATCTGCGCTAGCCGCCCCCAAATTTTGCAGTGTAAGACCAGCGGTAGGCAGCTAGTTATCACCGCCCACCGACAACTCTTGAGCTACTCTTTCACAAACGAATAGTGAAATTGACCCTCACATTATAATGTCTCCACGGCTGAAAGGGCGAGCATATTTGGTGCGACCCTCAGATTACAAGTCGAAAGCCTTAACCCATCTGGCCGTGCCGGGCCTTGGACAGTAGGAACGTAAGGTCTTAGCTCCTGGTTGTTTAAACATCGCCAATGGTCCCATTCTACAAAATTAACATTTATTTCGTATTCCAAGAAGACACCATTGTTTTCAACACATGGTTTAAACAGTCAGAGGAGAGACCTCTAGTGGTCAGGAAAGTCGTCCTTAACTTCTGACAAGAAGAAAGACTGAACCTCAAACACTCCCAATTACAGAAGATACAAGTACATTGATATATAAGTACATTAAACAAAATAATAATAATTAACTTAGCATTAGCAATTAAGCCATCGCCACTTTTGTCACGTTTTTATGTTTAGCTTTTAGTTGTGATACGAGCTATTTTACCTGTAATTAGGTAAGGAAGATAGAAGTACCACTAGAGTCAGCAGCAGGATAAGCAGACAGGAACACTTTGAAAGTAGCTATAGATATAATATTGTACTTGGCTTGCTGCACAAAACGACAAAGTAGTTCTAAATAGTTCCTAAATATCTGTAGTCCTAAATAGTTCCTAAATATCTGTAGTCCTAAATAGTTCCTAAATATCTGCTGTCATTTGGAAACTTCCATACTTCTCGTGATGCGCTAACAAATCTCACTCACATTTTCACTATAGATCAATTTTCACATAATATAAAGAGTTAAAGGAAAGGCCTTCTTTTTAACCAATAAAAATGTCCAAAACATTTTAGTTCAAAGTAAGAAAAACTTGAGTGGGTTTTTCGTTTTTCTCGTTATTGGCCCGTGAGAGGACTGTTAAATTCTATTTGTAAATTATTTTTGTAGACACTGATAATGTACTGAGTCAGGGGTGACACGTATTAGAGGCTTAACTTCCTAAAATGAGTGAAACAGAAATACTTCTTTTCTGAACGCTCGAGGTGCAACCATCCTTGAAAAGTTATCGTAACTAAAATAAAAAACAAAAATGAAGTCCTTCCCAAATAAGATGTCTGTTACAGGTCATTAGTCTCACAAACTCAAAAATATTATACAATGTGTGTGACAAAATAGTCTACTCAAACAAGACCCAAGTGTTGCCTATGAATTCAGTTATCTTTTGAAAACGTCCAGGTTTCAGTGAAATAAATGTGTATTTCTGAGTGTCTCTCTTCTTTTTTAACTGCCAATCCTCCATGTTTCACCCGTTGTTTCAACAGTATCTCATAATTCGGGTTTCTACTCTTGATATTGGAACGTCACACATAGCCCATACATCACAGCAACAAACAAAACATAACAGTACATATATGTATACATTAATTTGTTTGAATAAAGGTAGTTAGGATATTATTTTCATTGAACGTGTAGAAGTTACTTTATTATAGCCCCCTAGTGAGCCATCGGTAAATCTATGGATTTACAATTCTAAAATCCGGGACTCGATTCTCCTTATATGGCAGGGGAAAACTATCCCATTATGTAGTTGTGTGCTCAAAGGTACTAACAACAAAGACATTTTTGTGACATTGTATTGTCATAACAACGGTGTGCATTTCAACCACTACGACAAAAAGAAACTGTAATGTTTAATGACACCCTTTTCTCTACATTGTTCATAAGCTACACGTTTAATTCGATGAAGATTTAAACATCTCACATTTCTTGGATATAAAGAGAAAGGGAAAGGCTTAATCAGCCAGAACTAAGAGTTTGTGGTTTCACAACGAAACAAAAACATGTTTAGCGAGAACGTGCCAATTAAAAAACATACAAACTTTTAAAATGATACAGTTTACAGACAGAAATCAGGTTAGCGGGAAAATCACAAGGGATTGGGAAAAATCTACATAACGCGAGACATCCCTACAGTTTATAATTAGTTTGTCTTTAACACGCCACCTGTCGACAAAAATGTGTATCAATAAAATTAAATTTAGATGTTTCGATGATCGATTTCACACGTGAAAGATGCGAACGTAATGAACCGAACGATATTTAATCCTGTATTCAACGCACAACCAGTTCTGAATCTATAGAAACATTGCAGACTATTTAAGTGTATAACGAAACAAAAAAAAACAAAAAAGTTTAGGCTAAGAGTAAGAAACGTTAAAAGAAAAATTCAGTTAAAATCAGGGAATTTTATAACAGGCTAGATGAAGAGTTAAAAACGTCAAAGTAGAAACCAGATGAAAAACAAAACACGGGGGTCCACAGGGGAGGGGGTAGAGAAGATGGCAAAATAACATCAAAATTTTTGTTGTTGTTTTTTTAATTTCGCGCAAAGCTGCACTAGGGCTATATGTGCTAGCTGCTCTTAATTTAGCAGTGTAAGGCTAGAGGGAAGACAGCAAGTCATCACCACCCACCACCAACTCTTTGGCTACTCTTTTACCAAAGAATAGTGAGATTGCCCGTCACCTTATAACGCCCCCATGGCTGAAAGGACGAGCATGATTGGTGTGACGGGGAATATCAAAGTTAAATAATAGGTTAGACAATCGCGAGAGATTAGGCAAACCAGAATATTAGTGAACACTAAAGAAACGTTTAAAACAATAACATTACGATTACAGCAAAACACATCTGTGTGCGGACGGCCATGAAACTAAAAATTATTAAGGAAATATTTTTGATGGATAAAAAAAAAATAAATGAAATTTAAACTCAGTCAATTCAATATAATTAAAACGGAGATGCGATAGTAGACCTGAAAATAATATTAACTTGAAGGTTAGGCCTCGAATTCCAGATGCATGCATCTGCACTGTTACAAATCTTAACTTGGCACCTTTCAATGACCACACTTGTATGCACAATAATATATATTGTTATGAGAATAAAAGCTACAAATTATTTTTCTGCGGTTGAAATTAATCAAATGAGTGAAAATCACAGTGGATTTTAATGTTAAGAAGAGACTGGAGGTAGGCCCATAGGTGTGGTGTTACGTACACGAGGGACGCGAGAACGTAAAGCCCTGCTTTTCCATTAACAGAATATAAATAAGTTCTCATTTTAAAAGCAATCCTTTACTCTCGTCCCCAGTTACATCCCCTTAAAGGATAAATTACAAACCGTCTCGAGTTGGGATTTTCTCTGTTTACGTCAACTTTACAGTGAAACGGGTCATCAATCAGGCTCATATTTGTGTTTATTTCACAGATAAATAGGGGTCTAATAAAACGCATGTATTCTTTGTTTTACTTATTTCCTTGGAATATAAAGCTATAATTTCTTTATAGATCCCCTGTTTTTTAAAACCACCTCTCATCAAGAGGTGTGTGAACAGGGTGGTTTCTTTGTTTTTAAAACAGACGAATCCGCATGGCAGGAGAACAGTTAGGAAGCAATTTAATAAAAAATGAATTAACGGATGATTATGGATGGAACAACACGAAAACCATACGGAAAAAAACAACAAAAACACATTCTTATTTGACGACTGCCGGAACGAAAATTAGATTCTGATTGGGTTCATTTCTATCAGAAATTATGGTGAGCTCACCACGATAACGTCCTCAAAATAAACGATGATTTATTTCGTTGTTTAGTGAGACTTAGGCTTAACCAAATACAAGCAGTACGCGTGCAACAAAATTAAACTTTATATTGATCTATGTCAATGGAACGTTTCATTTTCATGTTCAGACGTGGGGGAGGAAAGTGGAGGGACCTGTCTCCCCTCACTTTTACACAGATGTTTCTTTTAAGTTATGTAAATTTATATTGAAATTAATCGTAATTAATCAAACCCATCAAATTTTAATATTTATGGTAATTTCAGAATAATATGAATATGTTTATTTCTAAGTTTCGCACAAAGATAAAGATATAAGTATTAGATAGACCAAGACGTCCATAATACTAATAGAGAAAGCATCTAGTACACAGAAACCACTGTAAACTGATAAGATATCTTTGTCTAACCAAACAGTGTGTTTTGTTTGTTTGTTTGTTTTTGGAATTTCGCACAAAGCTACTCGAGGGCTATCTGTGCTAGCCGTCCCTAATTTTGCAGTGTAAGACTAGAGGAAAGGCAGCTAGTCATCACCACCCACCGCCAACTCTTGGGCTACTCTTTTACCAACGAATAGTGGGATTGACCGTAACATTATACGCCCCCACGGCTAGAAGGGCGAGCATGTTTAGCGCGAACCCGCGACCCTCGGATTACGAGTCGCACGCCTTACGACTTCACCGTTATTGATAGCATCCGAAAAGCGGAACGTAAACCATCAACCCTTGTATTCATAACCCGATAATTTTCACTGGTTACGTCCGGCTTCAAGAATCACTAAATTTGTTAACCGGTAAGGAAGACTTTGAATAATGAATAATAAATATTTTAATTATATAACATTACTACAAACACTATAACTATAAATAAATGTTTTAATTAGGTAACATTACTACAAACACTATAACTATAAATAAATGTTTTAATTAGGTAACATTACTACAAACACTATAACTATAAATAAATGTTTTAATTAGGTAACATTACTACAAACACTATAACTATAAATAAATGTTTTAATTAGGTAACATTACTACAAACACTATAACTGTATATAAATGTTTTAATTAGGTAACATTACTACAAACACTATAACTGTAAATAAATGTTTTAATTAGGTAACATTACTACAAACAATATAACTGTAAATAAATGTTTTAATCAGGTAACATTACTACAAACACTATAACTGTAAATAAATGTTTTAGTTGGGTAGCATTACTACAAACACTATAACTGTAAGTAATTGTTTTAATTAGATAACATTACCACAAACACTATAACTGTATATAAATGTTTTAATTAGATAACGTTACTTCAGACACTGTAACTGTAAATAATTGTTTTAATTAGATAACATTACTACAAACACTGTAACTGTAAATAATTGTTTTAATTAGATAACATTACTACAAACACTATAACTGTATATAATTGTTTTAATTAGGTAACATTACTACAAACACACTGTATATAAAATATTTTGTTCTGTATATATTCATATCTTACAGTTTTATCCCCACCCCATGCATCAGAACTTTAGAAACTGGGTTTTGATACCCATGGTGGACAGAGCACAGTTAGTCTATTGTGTAGTTTTGTGCTTAGTTACAAAACTTTACTGTTTTCGTGAAACCAGCTCTTGAAGCGAAAAATCAAGTTATTTAGTTATTTCTACAATTTCACTCAGCAGTGAACTTAACAAAAGAAAAGTTTTTACTCTGGTGGATGATTGATTGATTTTTATTCATAAAGGAACGAAAACTCGTGACAAAGGTATTAATTTCTGACTGGCGTGAGTCTTTCAAGAGAAAACTATCGTTCGCTGTGTAACAGTTACTTGGAAAGACATAATGAAATAAACTGAACTGGATAAAGAGGTGTTAGGTATCACTTTACTATACTAACAGAGAAAAATATAAACTTGTTACGTGTCTAACTGTACTATATATCGATATGACAATAGCACCAGTAATACAAAAGGAACATGGAGTGCTGAGGTGTACAAGCACTCCCTGGCTTGTCCTATCGCATACAGGGGTTTCAGTTTTGTTTCTCGTTTTTTTAAAAAATTTCTCCACTACAGAAACTGTTGTATCGTCAGTGTTTGTTTTGTTTGTTTCGAATTTCGCGCAAAGCTACACAAGGGATATCTGTGCTAACCGTCTCTAATTTAGCGGTGATAGACTAGAGAGAAGGCAGCTAGTTATCACCACCCACCGCTAACTCTTGGGATACTCTTTTACCAACGAAATGGAATTTACCGTCAAATTATAACGTACTCCGACTGAAAGGACGGTCATTTTTGGTATGACGGGGATTCGAACTTGCGAGCTATAGACTTATCAAGAAATTCCAGCGTTTTCCTATAAGCTAGAGACGTTTTCTTTGGAAGCAAAAAATATCGTCCGTTTAAACTTCTACAACGGATTCAGAAGAATGAAAGAACCAAAGAAATTATATAAAAGGCTAAATAAAAATAAATTAGTGTATAGATTTACTATTTTTCTAAACTCCTACGCACCCTAAACTAGCCCTAACATTAGCTTTAAAGTTAGAATTATGTTCAAATAAATTAAAGAACATATGGTAATCTTCAATATTACTTGTGTTATTGAACATGAAATACAAAATATGTTTCTTTATACGCTATAAAAAATCACACACATTATAAAGGTTAACGTATGACAATTATAAAGGTTAACGTATGACAAAATGCCTATCGAATTTTGCAACAAAAAAATTTGTATAAGAAACAAAATTATGGAGCGTATAGAATTATTACACCCATTACGTCTGTTCTATGGAGAAATTGTGAATTATTACACCCATTACGTCTGTTCTATGGAGAAATTGTTGGTAAAAGAATAAAAAACTAAAAAATCATAAAACAAAGTTTTGATAGAAAATGGCTTTTCGGAAAAACTTTTGTTTGTTTCTCTCTTTAGAATTAAGCACATAGCGACACAATGAGCTATTTGAAAACTGCAAGTCAAATAAACACAACATAACCATAGAAAACATCCAGATATTAAGTAGGGAAACAAATATAAACAAGCGCAAAATCAAAGAAACCCTACTTATACAGCAACTAAAACCAAAATTATACCAATAAAAAGGAACAGCTTTATTCCTGCACTAGTTTATAACCTAACATCCACCTGCAGTGCCCCCTACAATCCTGTACCATTTACACTCTGTGTATGACAACGGTCACATTCAAACTTTCTCTTTCCTAACCTGAAGATGATCTGAGAAGGTCGAAACGTTATTCTCTGAGATTAATTTTCATTTCAAGGGGATTTCTTGTCATCAAGAATGAACTATCTGTGCTCTACCCATCAATGGCATGGAAACCCGGTTTTGGCGGGGTGAGTTCTCAGACGTTTCGCTGTGCCACTAGGGGGATTCGGAAGAAAACTTTTGGTAATCATTTTAGCTTTAAAATGATAATAAGGCAGAGTGATATATATAATTTATGTATATATAATTACACGGGAAGATGAAAATAAGTTTTATTTGGGTGTTAATATTAAATTATACATTAATTTTTTGTAAGGTTTACCGTTGTTTCTTTATGAAATATTTAATTGTTTAGTTGATGTCATAGAAATTCATTCAAATGCAATTTTCTGTATATAAGATATTTTGAGATACTATTCAAAAACTATTTTAATGAGCAAGATCCCTAAATAATCATAGAAAGTCATTATTCTATTACTGTAAACAAAGTTACTGCATAATCTTATTTTGTTCTTGTGTTACAATAAATTGTCATTAGAACCGAACCGTGACGAGAGGTGGAAATCTGAAACATCAGTAAAACATTTAAGTTTTTATTATTGGAAATCAAGCTCTTTATATGAACGTTTCGTGAAATAAAATACGTTCAGTAATATGTGACAGCGCCTCTGGTGGTATATTTAGAGAAATAGTATTATATTTTGATAGTTTTTGTGGTATTAGTTTACATATACAGTTTTGAGAGTTTTCGAAGTGAATGCTCTTCAGTGCTTACTGTTATTTTTTATTTTTTTTATTCTTATACTCAAGCAGAATACAGAATAAATGAAATGCAACAACTGTTTTATTTTTCTAAATAACAACTCTGAATAAAACGCTAGGGTTTGATCATCTAAACAATGGTATTGTAAACTAATATACATGATATTGATAAATTATAAAGTGTTGTTTCAAGATAGGAAGTGAGCCAGCTAGTACGTTAGCTATTGAATTACTTTCTCCAAATGAGTTTTGTTAAACGTAGGCCTACAGCAGTTTACTGCAGGGAAAGATTAAGGAAGAAAATTATATATTGATTTGTGAATGTTATGTACACTGGACGTTAAATTATTTTCACTAGATAATTTATTGAAATCCACCAACGACAAATCAACGCCAAAATAATGCGACAGTTTTTCTAGCATTACGGAGATTTAATTTCTTATAATGTTTTAAAATGTTTGTTGAAGAAACCCAGTGATTCACTAATGCTTTAAAGTTTTCATTTAAGTTTTTATTTATTGGTATATTCGGGTAATATTGCTTTGTAATTATCAGCAGTTACTTTACATAATATTAAAACTTTAAGAACCTAATATATTCTTCTAATTTAAATTTCTGTTCCGGAAATTTATATATAACAATTCACGTATGTTTCATAGATCAGCATTATGTTATTAGTTTACTTTATTTATTCAATTAAGCCTTATCTTTCTCAGGATTTATACATAGCAGTCTATGTTTGTATATACAGAAGTGCAAGTCGACCAAATTATACTGATTTATTTAAAATGTAAGTTTTATAAATACTAATGAAGCGATTTAGCATGGTGGCTAACAAAAAAAAAAAAAGCTTGAAACATTCTGTGAAAAAAATAATTCCCGTTAGTTAAAGTGGTAAAATATCTATTTATATCATCACTGGTAATGATTAGGCCAAGCTAAATGTTAATATAAGTAAATGATAGCTATATACGTGTGTGAAAAACAGAATCAGACAGAAAAATTATGTAATCATAAAATTGAAAGCGATATGTTCTACGTGAAAAATGCATAGTAATTATCATCAGTCCCCTGCTGGTACAGTAGTAAGTTAACGGATTTACAAAGCTAAAATCAGGGGTTCGATTTCCTTCGGTGGGCTCATCAGATAGCACGGTGTGGCTTTACTATAACACAAACACGCAATTACCATCAATCTGAATTTTTAAATTGTAGTCTTCACCAGTCCCTAAACTGAGTAAGCTTAATTATGATTTTATGATAATTCGCAGCTCCAAATCACACAACATTTAAAGGTTAAACTAAGTTAAAAACTGGACATAATATATCTACTTTGCAGGTTAACATCTGATAAATATTTAGAAATATTTTAAAATTTGTGTTCACCTATCCATCTCTCAATGTTGGCGAATTTTGTATATAAAAGAATAATATTTTTTCAAAATATTTATTAAATACTTGCTCTTTCTATATGTTGATCCTAGCATTGCTTATTATATTACGTCGAGATAAAACAGTTTGATATTACAAATTCCACGTAGTATTACATTCAAATATCTCACGTGAAATTAATTTGATATAAATTTAACCATGTAATTTTACAAAATCTTTAGATGGCGCGTCGTACATTTTCAAACAGCTGAAAGAATAGTGGAATGGTAAGGTTGGTGTAAATGAAGTTTTGGCGATTAATTACAGAATAATTAGGACAATAGACTTAATGTAGTGTTAAATATATAATGTAAGACTACTTGATAAACTTTAGGACCTATGATGAGTGACTAGAAATTTAATTTTGTTTTGCATGAATCGTTGAATGTAAAAATAAAAATAATGCTTAATTTCATTAAGTCCGTCAATAGAAGGTAGTATTAATAGTTTACCGTTACTAGTTGTAGTAGTAATAATACTCGGATAAAATTCATGTCTTCCTAGCTTTGGTACGAAAACTAGTTGTAAGTAAAGCTTATTGTTGAGTTTATTCATGTCTAACTGTCTAACGTCTCTGATTTACAGTCATTTATGTCTTGTTTACGAATATTCAATGACTTTGACCTATAATCTATTGCTTCTACCAACTTTTAGTTTACCCTAATGGTAGCTATTTCTGAGCTGTCCTACTTTAAGAATCACTACTATATACATATAAATGTGAAAATACAAGTAGATATGTAAAACATACCTACACATGAATAAATTATTTCAGCATATGAAATTCTAGGAATGCTATTTTAGACTTGATATTGAAGAGGATATACTTAGGTTATGTATTATGTTAGTGATTTATGTACCCTCATCATGTCATTACATTTATATGCTATAATGACTGCGCACCTTTATAATATCCCTGCACCGTAAAAATACTGCCATGTTCAAATCACACTGCATGCTTCCTGTTCGCTTCTCATAATATTTTGAATGTATGAGGTTCATATTATTCCAGCACCCATTTCAAACAATGCCAAAATATATTGCTGAAGCACACCATTTCACCTCAACAGCATATTGGTTGTAGTTGTCATGAAACTTGTTGATTTGTATACTGAAAGTTACTTTGATATAATGTACTCAACCTGTTTATATTATAGTGATATTTTTCAAAAAGTACCAGGAACTAAAAATTATGGAAGTCTAGTGCAGATAGCCCTCATATAGCTTTGCATTAAATTCAAAACAAACAATACCAAGAAATTTAAAGCTATTAGCTTGAATTGAAGAATGATGGATGATATATAAAGTTGTTCCATTGTCTGTAAAAATAAACCATTTGTAAACCCATGAATAAAAAAATATTTTCTTTTAATAACATCAGTTTATTAGAATGAAACACCTAACATTGAAGCTAAGGAAAAAAATAGACTAATAGATTTTTAATGAAATTTCTTGTTTTTTGTTATTTTTTAAAAAAAGAAAGAATTTAAAGATAAAATTAGTTTAAGGAAGAGAAAATATCCATAGTGTTCAACATTTATTGATAAAATAAAATATAATTCAGGAAAAGGAAGAAATTCCCAAATTAATTTTTTTTAGACAAATAACTGTCTTTTTCATGGGTTTGAATCCCTGTCACACAAAACATGCTTGCCCTTTCAGCCAGGGGGCATTATAATGTGATGGTCAGTCCAACTATTAGTTGGTAAATGAATACATAGTGAGTGGTGATGACAAGCTGCTTAATTAGGGACGGCTAGTACAAATAGCCCTCGGGTAGCTTTGTGCAAAATTGAAAAAAAAACACTTTCTTTTAGTTCTGTTTATGTTTAAGTAGTAGTTTTAGAAACTTATGATAAAGTTTCAGTGTATGATGCTTATAATCATAATGTTTGTCATAAATATTTGTATAAACTTAGCAAAAGAATAATGGATATTGTTTATACTATATTCTAAAACCTTTTTTGACATTATGAAAATTATCTGTGATTGGCAGACTAACAGTGTTACACTGTCATTAAATAGACAAATCAAAGACACTATAGATGTGTTTGATTTCTGTTAGTATGATCTCTAAATCCATGATGCTGGTGTTGATGCATCAATTTTATTCCTGCTTGAAGGTGAGAGTTGTAGAAATAGGAAACATTTTGGAAGATTATGAATCAACTTCAGTTAAAACTTGTATTTTTCTAAGAGGATAGAGGGTGGCTGGCCTTTGAAGTGGGAGATATGAAAAGTTTGGAATTTATTGACACTGAATTATAAAAATGTAAACAATTTGATATTTCTTGATGAGTTTTGACAGTCTTCATGTAAATATTTTATTAAAACAGCAGAATAAGAAACTGAACATTTTTTCTTTGAGCATGTAATGAAAGAACTGTAAACCTTGATTTTAAATTACTGAACCCAGTCTGGGTATCTTTTGATAGACAGTTATCAATTTGAAAATATAATGTAAGAAATATAGAAAAGTACCATTTTAAACATGGATCTCTGGCCCTAGCAGTAAAGATTGAAACAGGTTTTTTTGTTAATATTGAAGCTTCATAGTTGGAAGTTTATCAGGTTTAACGGAGAATAACATTAACGGCGAGTGTTGTACAACAACAATGGAAATGTTTTTTCCTTCTCTGCATTATAACTGTGTATTATACATTAATATTTGTGATAACTTTAATGTACATATTTTTATTACCTAAACAAGAACTGGATTACAGGTTTTGTTTTCATACCTGAAATGTTCAGCAATTCTTGATAATTTATTTTATTGAAGAAAAAGAAGAGGTTCGAAACAAACCAATATTTTAAAGGTACGGAATATTTCTTTCAATTCTGTTTATGAATATTTTAGAAGGCAAAATCTACCTGTGCTTACCTCTAGTGTTTATTTGTGAATGCACATGCCTGCATTTTCTTGAGTTTTAATATTTATAACGTTTTATGTAAAAGTTATTAGACCCATTAATGATTAAAGTCAGTCTAATGTATTTGAATGTTTGGAACAATTAATTTTTATACACCTTAATCAGTATGCAGACAGTAATGTCATAATTATATGAACATTAATTTATGAACTCTTTGAGAAATGTCTCAGGAATAGAGAATATGTTCACACCAAAACTTCATTAATATTTCTCCAACACTTGGAAACTTCACTACACGTTAAGTGTAGACAATGGATTTCTGTTGTGACTCCTAGTTTATTATTAACTTGTTTGTTGAATCAATAGGTGTGATTATTCATTTCATCTTTCAAAAAACAAACTGAAAAAACTAAATATGTTCACCATGCTTGGAATAAGTTTTATGTTCCAACAAAACTATTATGTTTTTAAATCGTAAGTACGCTTACCGTACCAACAATGACAGCCCTCCAAATACAGCAGAAGAGTTAATTAATTATGCTTGTTTATATGTTTAAACAAACAAGGATAATGTTGTGTATTTTTCAGACATCAGTTAGTAAACTTCACTGTAAATTAGAGAGTGTTTAGTAACTTTCCAGTGCCCTTACTTTGTTTGTTGCCCACATTATATTGTTCATTCCACCATATTTGTTGTTGAATTGTTCAAATGTGATACAAGTATGTTGAAGTTATGCCTTACTTGTTTCATATTTAATTCTGTAGGGTCGAGACGTTGTAAGTTAACAATAAATTCAAGGATGTGCCCCTCACAAACACACCTTGTCAGCAGGATCCTGTTAAGTTGGAAGAAGAGCTTGTTTCACTGCTGCACGTTTCCCAACGTTTACTCAGAGCCTCGCGTAGCTCCTTTAGTCGTGCATTTTCACAATTCAAGAGGATATTTTGAAGAAAATGATTCAAACAGGTGTTCACCATCTTTACTTGAAAAAATATTGAAGAGAAACAGTGAAAAAAACTTTCTGCAAAACCCTGTACTTAGAAACATATCTGTCAACATCTCAGCTGGAAAGAATTTTTATAGAAGTACCAACATTTGTGTCACACAGACTCGACAGTACTCATGGAATTCGTGGACTATACAGATAGCCAAATCACAACCAGTCGCATGGGCTCAGGAATGTTTGGAACAAATTCATAACACTGCAGGACTTCCTTGGTGGCTCAGTATTGTAGTAACAACGCTAGGACTAAGACTGTGTGTGACCTTTCCTCTCTCTGTTTATCAAAATTACATACTTGCTAGATTTGAAAACCTAAAACCAGAAATCAAAGAACTTGCACTGAAACTGAAACAGGAAACAGTAATAGCCACCAAAATGTACAATTGGTCTGAGAAGACAGCGAGAACAGCATACAACAGAAGTGTAATTATTTTTTTATGTTTTACTATGAAGAGAATTACCTATGACCATACATGTACCTCTGTGTAAGAACTAATAGAAAGGTACTAATTTAATCAGAACAATGAGATGTAATCCATTTGTTTTTTCTAAATATATAACTATCTCTTTAAATTTTATTTTAAAGTTATACACCAGTTAAAATACTTTAAGATTATAGATGAAAGAATAAACTTAGTTTAAAGCTTATGTCTAGAATCTGTAATTTTTATACAAAATTTTAACATGTAATGCAACCTCTGGGGTACACATTCTCAGTTCTATTTAAACTGAGAATAGATATAATTGGCTAAATTGTTATGCATTAGTTCTTTCTTAATGTAATGGATCTGGGGGCTTCTTGAACCGACTGAAATTCAGCCATAGTTTACCAATATTTTGATAAGATTTGAATATTCCATTGTTTTAGGAAAGAGATTTTGCCAAAATGGTACCATTAACATATAAATACAAATGTTCTCAGTGTTGAAATGTTCCCCAGGTATGATTTCAATCAAGTTTGCAAAATGAAATACAAAATGGTCATCAACCTGGTTCCAAGGTACAGAGGACAAGAATATTAACAGTAATCGTATTGAGTTCCAGCAGCTTCTGTACAAAGACTTTCTCACAAAGCCACAGACGTACGAGATTCAAACATTTTCTACAAATCCTTCACGTTATTCCCATTTTCCAAGCACCAAAGTTCAACGAGGAACAACTGGTGAAGAAAAATCAGTAAAAGGTATTCCATATCACACACATGGTTTTCTTTGTGTCATTAGTGTTGCAAAAATTTTTGAGATTGTTTTCCTAGTAGGTTTAAATCAACAAAGTGGACATGGTACTGAACAAGATGCCAACCATTACGATTTTGGTGTATACATTACCAGTATACGCTCATACAGACAAATATTATGACTTGTTGCAACTCCCAAATTATTATATATTATATAGGCCTATACAATAAAGTGATAAATTGTTCCCCCAGGGCTTGAATGGGGTGAAAAGAAAATTTCTAGTTAGATACAAATAAATTTTCATACTAAATAAAAGACATAGTCCAAATGGCTACTTGCAATAATCATGTTTGTGCTTGAAATAATAAAAAATATTTGTATCTCCCACGTCTACCAATAGTTTGAGTGCAGTGCTTCTCCATACTGGATACTTGGGGGAATCCATAGTTATGTTATCAGTGCTTGTCAGCCAATCAGAGCTCCGTGTAGATGGGTATTTCTAGTTTTCTAAGCGGCATAGAAACATCAATGCAATCGTTCACAAGCTGGAAAAAAAGAGGCCTTGTTCATCAGATTCTCTTGTTTCTGGTAAATCTAAAAGGACTAAAACTGTGAAAGGGCTCTGTCTACAATCATTACATTCAGTCATTTGAACTAGTTGGCATCTCTGTAATTATGAAAAATGTACTGTTGATGTTTGGCTTGAACCTTTGTCATGTCATTTGTAGAATGAAAAAAGATACTGACTGCAGGTTCAATATGGATATGTGTGTTGCTGGTGTTGTTATGTCCTTGTTTCCAATTGATAGAAGTAGAGGCCTTGTACAAAGACACATTGCCAGATGAGAAACCTCCAGGAAGGAAAGTAAACACAGCTATGTGGAAGCATGTTATTTGTATAAGATTTGATAAGAGGTCAGTTGTAAAATATGATACTTCCATCAGCTGCAGTAAGATTCATTTTATCCCATTTCCATATACACATTTACTTTCTTGGGGTCATCGTGACATTGCAGTCAAAAGTGCATTGATCACTCTGTCAAAAATGACCCAGAATTGATATACGGATCACTTGTGGAAAATTTTAGTGAAACAATTTGTAGGAGAACGTTGTTGAAATTGGTAAATTATTTGATTGTTGTGGACTGTCTTGGATTTTGGTAAATTATTTGACTGTTGTGGACTGTCTTGGATTTTGGTAAATTATTTGACTGTTGTGGACTGTCTTGGACTTTGGTAAATTATTTGACTGTTGTGGACTGTCTTGGACTTTGGTGGATGATTCATTTGGTCTTCAGTTTTCTATCATTGATACAATTCATCCAAATGTATGAGATGAGTACAGAAACAAAATAGTGGTTGTTTGTGAATCAACTTGTGGAACTTTGGATGATGAAGCAGCATATTGTTGTGGTGAATGGTTCCTACCTTTTGAATCCTGCTTTGAATAAAGGTAGTGTTCACCAAAACTAGACTTGTCAAACTGCTTTCATGCATGACTTGAAGAAAAAACGTTCTTACAGCTTACATGCTTGATACTCATAACGTGCATGGGCATTGGAATCACACACTCAACCAACCAGTGGAAATTTAAAAGACAAAACAAGCAATGCTTTGTGAGAAACAGTATGATACAGCATTCTGTTTAGTAGATTGCAAGATGAAGTTCAACCCATTATGTTATTAGAAAAGTAAAGAGCATTTTGGAAAATGTGGATTGAATTGGTATGGTACAATGGTTGAAATACTTCCAACTGTGAATCCAGATGTAGATGTTGCAAATGAAAGGCAACAGATTGACTTTGGTCATGTATATAATTAGAACTTAAAGCAGGATTATTCTGGTGAACTCTCCCTTTTGGAAGCTTCTTCAAAGATTTTTCTATGAATCTAAAAGTGCATTGGAATATTACAACTTAATGAAACAAGTTCAATAAAAAATGAGCTATATATCCATACATATAAACAGGACCATAAGAGTTTAATGCTAAATTTGCTTGTGCAATGTCCAATGTGTGAACATGGGACATAATATCTCCAACAGTGTTGGGTGCAATAGGAGGTTTAGGAAATGTTTTCCCAGTACATTCAATCATGAACAAGAAGCAGTCTTCAAGAAAGCTAATGACGATGACCGAAGAAGGTCGAAACGTTGTTCGCTCTTCTACATAAAATATTTTCTCAACCCAAACGAGCCGTTTTTGCATACATATTAGTCTAAGAAGGTTTTTCATTATGGATTGCTGGAAGGTTAACATAAGTATTCATCTAGAAAACAGTCTAAGAAGGTGTTTCATTATGGATTGTTGGAAGGTTAACATGAGTATTCATCTAGAAAACAATTTGAGAAGGTGTTTCATTATGGATTGTTCGAAGGTTAACATGAGTATTCATCTAGAAAACAATCTGAGAAGGTGTTTCATTATGGATTGTTGGAAGGTTAACATGAGTATTCATCTAGAAAACAATTTGAGAAGGTGTTTCATTATGGATTGTTCGAAGGTTAACATGAGTATTCATCTAGAAAACAATCTGAGAAGGTGTTTCATTATGGATTGTTCGAAGGTTAACATGAGTATTCATCTAGAAAACAATCTGAGAAGGTGTTTCATTATGGATTGTTCGAAGGTTAACATGAGTATTCATCTAGAAAACAATCTGAGAAGGTGTTTCATTATGGATTGTTCGAAGGTTAACATGAGTATTCATCTAGAAAACAATTTGAGAAGGTGTTTCATTATGGATTGTTCGAAGGTTAACATGAGTATTCATCTAGAAAACAATTTGAGAAGGTGTTTCATTATGGATTGTTCGAAGGTTAACATAAGTATTCATCTAGAAAACAATCTAAGAAGGTGTTTCATTATGGATTGCTGGAAGGTTAACATAAGTATTCATCTAGAAAACAATCTAAGAAGGTGTTTTATTATGGATTGTTGGAAGGTTAACATAAGTATTCATCTATAAAACAATCTAAGAAGGTGTTTCATTATGGATTGTTGGAAGGTTAACAAAAGTATTCATCTAGAAAACAGTCTAAGAAGGTGTATCATAATGGATTGTTGGAAGGTTAACATGAGTATTCATCTAGAAATCAGTCTAAGAAGGTGTTTCATTATGGATTGTTGGAAGGTTAACATAGGTATTCATCCAGAAAACAATCTGAGAATGTGTTTCATTATGGATTGTTGGAAGGTTAACATAGGTATTCATCTAGAAATCAGTCTAAGAAGGTGTATCATTATGGATTGTTGGAAGGTTAACATAGGTATTCATCCAGAAAACAATCTGAGAAGGTGTTTCATTATGGATTGTTGGAAGGTTAACATAGGTATTCATCTAGAAAACAGTCTGAGAAGGTGTTTCATTATGGATTGTTGGAAGGTTAACATGAGTATTCATCTAGAAAACAATCTGAGAAGGTGTTTCATTATGGATTGTTGGAAGGTTAACATAAGTATTCGTCTAGAAAACAATTTGAGAAGATGTTTCATTATGGATTGTTGAAAGGTTAACATAGGTATTCATCTACAAAACAATCTGAGAAGGTATTTCACTATGGATTGTTGGAAGGTTAACTTGGGTATTTCTTGTAAGAAACAATGAAATCGTAAAAGAACTGTTATTTAGTTGCATGTATTTTCTTGAAAGAAAAAATAAAACATAGATAAGAATGACTGTAAGTCCAGCTGTAATCTCAGTTTTCAAATAATGATAAAAGTTCAATTTTATTTTAGTACAAAATGATTTATTTCACTGTTGAAATTCCTCGTATAATATTCTACAAAAAACTGACAGTATATCAAGAAATATTGCCACCTGAGGTTGCATTATGTGTTAAAATGTCCATAAATTGTTTGAGTTACAGAATTATAGAATGTTAAGGGCTTAAGTAAGGAAAAAAAAAATCAAATTATGTTACCCAGGAGCACAGGTGGAGGACATAACTGACAGAGATATGATAAAGGGGGCTAGCAGAGATAACATTTTGGAACAACATTGGCCCATCTCAACTGTTCCATTCTCTTAAATGAAAATAATAAAAAAAAATCTTAGTCGATCCTTGTCTTTCGTGTACGTATCAAACTTTTTCATAAACTGACTTAAATTTACTGTCTCTACAAAATCCAAAGGCAGTTTATTCCAGAGGCCAACCACCCTGTTAGAAAAAATGAAACTATCTTTGCTGAATATGATTTCCACCTTGCCAGACTTTGTGTATCCTGGTTCCACTGTTCTCATGATTATGCGTCATGATGATGCGTCATCACTGTTAATTTACAATTGTAAATGTTTCAATCAAACCCACTCATCAAATTCTTTTTTTTTATTTAAATAAAACAATTTGAGAAATTTCATTTTGTATGACAACCCTTCCATCCCAGTCACCATTATAGTAACCCTTCTCTGAACCCTTTTCAACAATTCAGTGTCTTTTCTAAGGTAAGGAGCCCACTACTGAACACGGCATTCCATATATGGCCTAACCAGTGACCTGTACAATGAAATTATAACATTTTTAGACTTGTATTCAGTATTTATGTGGATAAAACCACTAGCAACAACACACTGCCCTTGAATGTCTGATTAACTGTTACATTAAGATATCTTTCCTTCATAACACTGTTAAGGTTATACTCATCCAAATTATACATATAATTCACATTATGATAATCCAACCCATCTGTTATTAATTTTGTCAAGAATACTGCCAAACATTAACCATGGAGACCAAGTTATAAGTAGGTCACAGAGCTAAGTGCTAGTATGTAAAGATAGGCTGGTTGGACTTGTAGGATCTCTTCAGTGAAAGAAAGGAACTTCCTGGAATGGATGGTTTAAATATGGTAGGGACTGAGGTCAGCTGTAAGGGAAGTTTTAAGATAGGACTAGACAGTGGTGAGGGTCAGGATAAATACAAAAATAATAAGAAAGAGACAGAAGAAAGTTTAACATATAAATTAATGATTATAGTAGTAATTATAAAAATAGGCTTAACTGTTACTATTGTAATGTTAGAAATAAAACAGATTACTTTAGAGCACTGGAAGGAATGGAGAATTTTGATATAATGTGAATAACTGACATGTGTGTAAATTTTGATGACACAAGTTTCTTTGAAATACAGGGTTATAGGTTATTTAATATGGATAAAGTGTTAGAGTGGTTACATGTGTAAACTGTGAGTTACAAACTGATGAAGTCAAAGATAATAGCAAGGAAACTGAATCCATTTGGGTTTCTACTAGTGGATATAAAGGCAAAAGGCTTTCAGTGGGAACTTGTTACAGACCATCAAATGATACCAGTGAAATTAGTGAGAAACTTTACAATAATATTAAGATTTCAATGATGTCATAATTATGGGTGATTTTAAATTCACACAGAGAGATTGGAAAATGCTAGAGTCAAACAGAATTGCTTTCTTCATTAATTGATTAAGGAACTTACAAGAAACAATTCTATTTTAATTTCCTTGTTAACTTTAAATATAGAAATGATTGAGAGGGCAGAAATTGGGTGCAAGTGATAATTTCTTCTTTAAGTTTCATGTTTTGCTGCATGTGGAAATAAGGAATGATAATATTTTAGTTACAAATTTCAAAAAATCAAGTTTTGAAGGGATGTTACAAGAATTATCTGTTGTAAAATGAGAAACTGAGTTACTTGGAGACACTAATATAAATGAGGAAGTATTTTAAATATCTTTATATATGTCTTGGAGGGTTTGTCATACAAGGAGCTGAACTTTTTTTTTAATGTTCTCATAAAAATGAAGAGATGGGGAGAGTCTGATTGAGGTATTTAAGATTTTAAAGTGAGTTAATAATGTTTATGCATCATCTGTATTCATATTTCATGGTGATAATAGTAGGGCTAGGGGACAGAAATATAAATTTTGGCAGAGTAGGAGTCATCTTCAGCTAAAACAGCCATTTTTCTGACAGGGTGGTTGGTCTTTGGAATGAGTTACCTTTCGATGTTGTAGAAGCAGTAAATTTAAGTGAGTTTAAGAAAACACTTGTTAAGTATATGAAGGATAACGGCTGACTTTAAGGTTTGTTTTTAGTTATCTTACTTTACAGAATGGAATACACAAGATAAACCAATAAGTCTCATATTGTCACAAAACATGATGTTGTGTTATGTAAAATACATATATAAAAAACTACAGAAAATCTCTCAGATTTATGTATTTTACTGACTAATCTGTTTTGTTTATATGTAAATGTCACAAAAATTATCCGACAAGTTGAAATCTTTCAAGGGGTGGCATCACTTTCACGAGGGGCACTTGAACTTTATTGTTTTCATGACAGAAGTACTTAGTCAAAGTAATCAAGATAAAACCTATGAACCCCATAACAAAGGGGTAGTGGGGTAGTGTGACACAAAAGAAACAATCAAAAAGTGATACAAAAAATAAAACAAATGAGTAAAAAGTTGCTTGGAGACTAAAGAGTACAATCGAATGAAACACGTTCAGTGATTATCATGAACAAATTCAGGTCATGAAAAAAAACAGTAATATTAGTAAAAGTGAAAGAGAGACAAAGGTCAATCAGACTGCTTGTGGTGTGAAATCCAATACCACTTTTATTCCAAGATTTACTTTCATATTAATTCTATGTTTTATATTTTCAAGCTTCGAAAGCGAATATCTGAGCTGATAGTGCGAGACAACTGTCATCCCTTCAAGGCAACTATTCTGATCTGGTTTCAGCTTCCCATGTGGATAAGCCTTTCATTTGCCTTGAGAAACATGGCTTTTATGTTTCCTTATCAAAATACAGGTTAGGTTCCATCTAGAATCTTGCCTATTGGTTTTATCAAACTGCTTTAATTTTGTAAAAATTAGTTTTTTTATTGGCTGACTTTTTTATTTTACATTAGTTGTAAAAGAGTAAATTATTTGTTTCTGTAAAATGTATTGGATCGACTTTTAGACATGAAGTTGGTAGGACATCAAGAAGTAGTGAAATGAAATGACATTAGGGGTAAAAATTGTTTTCACAAAAATAATGCTTTTAGTTTTCTTCTAACAAAAATTGATCATTATTGCTAGTTTTCTATCACCAAAATATTCTATTTATTTTTTAAAGTTTATGGTATATTTATAAAAATCAAACTTTTAAATGGGGTATCTTTATCCATAAAATAGCAAAACACTTCAACAACAAATATATTTAACAAGTTGGTAAACCATACAGAATGCTTCACTGTTAAACTCATTAGTACTGTTTCATCAAATACCATTTCTTTAAAAGATAATTTTCTAAATGACACCTCACAAAAGACTACAATATTCTAATAACAGAAGTCAAAGAAATGGATCTGTAGTTTTTATTAGTGTGTTCGGTCTTTAATTATACCAAAAATTAATTAGTGTTTAACATCAACCAAGCAGTTTTTAATATTTTAATGATTTTTTGTAACCTGGGAGCATATGACAAAAACATGATGGGAGACTATATATGGGGGCTGATACATGAAAGTGATCTACATTATAACTGCAAATCATGAAAAACTACTCACTTCTGAACATATTTGTATAAATACATGTAAATCTTGATGTAAAATGTCAAGTGTTAGCCACTAGTGTCCCTCCAGAAGGTGTTGTTCCCACCATTGTACATAAAATTGGGTCTTATGAAACAATTTGTCACATCTCTTGATAAGGAGTCTGCAGCCTTCAAGTACCTTCGAGACTTCTTCCCTAAGCTGTCTGAGGCAAAGGTCAAAGATGGTGTCTTCGTTGGACCACAAATAAAGAAGATCCTGGAATGCACAGAATTCACCAAGAATCTCAGTAGGAAGGAAGAAAAAGCTTGGAAGAACTTTGTCGCAGTGGTTTGGGTCTTCTTGGGCAATCACAAGGCCAAAAATTATGTGGAACTGGTTAAAGCTCTGGTGAAGAACTATGGCAAACTGGGCTGTAGGATGTCCCTGAAAGTCCATATTCTTGACACTCAACTTGATAAATTCAAAGAGAACATGGGAGCATACTCAGAGGAGCAAGGCAAGCACTTTCATCAAGTTATACTGGACTTTGAATGCCACTACCAAGGAGCGTATAACGAAAACATGATGGGAAACTATATTTGGGGTCTGATACATGAAAGTGATTTACATTACAGTTTTAAATCTTGAAAAACTACTCACTTCTAAACATTTTTGGATAGCTTTGGTATAAATACATGTAAATCTTGATTCATATGTTGTTTTATTCAGACCTTATGTAAATGAAAATGTACAAATTTGCCCGTTTTTACATAGAAAATAGATTAATTTCTAAATTTCATTATCCAGGTCACAAAAGCAAAGTTTGAAGGGAATAATGAACATTTTCTGTACTTTTACAACGTAAGTAATTAAAAATAACACATACTATTCAGGAACAATATTTGTGTTCCACAGTGTTATAACACATACTATCCAGGAACAAAATTTGTTACATAGTGTTATAACACATACTATCCAGGAACAAAATTTGTTACATAGTGTTATAACACATACTATCTAGGAACAAAATTTGTTACATAGTGTTATAACAAGCACACAAAAAAATGTAACCTTCACAATCTGGAAGTGTTTGCCAGTAACAGAAAACTACATTGTGCGTCCCCCACTCCTCACGTGCTAGAAATTACCTTCTTAGTTAATTATGTCAGACATCACAGGTGCACTGCCACTTTATACAGTACACTGCAGTGTAGATTTTAGGTTGGAGGAATATATGTAACACTTTCATAACAGCAAATGTTGAATCCCATGGCACCAAAGCAAGATTAATTATCAAAACTATCCTTAATCAAGAAATGTTCAACATTTATCAAGCTCATTAGATATGTACAGCTGTTTTAGTTATATTGTTATGTTAATGTGTCATTAACTACTTAGCCTTACCGTTATTCCTTGCTAGTATATTGTGTCGTTAACTGACTGTTTGGCATGAGTACTTACCCTTTAATAAAATTAGTTGTTCACTATTTAACCTTATAATTTAATGTTTATGTCAAGTATACCAGTTTACTGTGTTTTTTTGTTAACCACTTTTCCCCATTCTAGCTGCACAGGTGGTGTTTATGGAACTCTCTGTTGGTGGAACACTTTGGTTTTCTAACTTAACTGTACCGGACACTTCACTGGCTATTCCAATAATGCTTGGGTTAGTCAACTTGGTTATAGTGGAGGTAAGGTTTTCAAATTGGTGGTAAAACATATGACAACCATATATAACTCATCATGGAAGATTATTTAATGTGAGACATGCTCATGGTAAAAATTTCTGTGGTTTTTATAAATACATCTATTTCATTTTTATCAATACTTCTTGGACTTGCGTGTTTCTAGAACATCATTAATCTAATTCAAAATTAATATATTTACTTATTTCCATTGCTGTATTTTTAAAAAAAATTATTAGATGCTTAAAAGTAAAAAAATGTTTTTAAAGTTTTAGACTAGAATTATTTGACTAAATAAATTGAGGACTGAGTTTGACCTTTTAAATTGACTTGTTTCTTCAATACCGTCTAATTGACTAGATGCATGCTTTGAGAAGGATAGAACAATTCTCCAAGCTTCAGAAATGGACCACTAATCTCTTCCGTGGCTTGAGTGTCGTCATGATTCCCGTAGCTATGATCATGCCTTCTGTAAGTGTTTAGTCACAGTTAGGTAGCTTCTTAAGAAGCTGGTTAGAACTCCTGACAGTAAACTATTCATAAATTAGCAAACATGGTGGTGTGATTTATTATAATATTAGAATTGTAGAACATGTTGGAAAACCTTTCTCAGAGTACTGTATGATCTAGATGAAAACCTTTCTCTTTTTGTCAAATTTGCTCTTTACATGTCACTAAGATAAATGTTACTCTAACAATAAGAATATGTCTAAATTTGGTATAATGTAGTTTTCCCAGTAATTTAATTTTATATTCACTGTATTTAAAAATCATGAAAATGGAACAATGTTACACATTTTATTCAGGTTGTTTTACTGAATATATTAAACAATAAAAGGAGATAGATGAGAAAAGAAGACAAGTTTCCTTTTTTTAATGTCTGGTAGAATTACTTAGCTGGTAGCAGTGGTGAATTGTGTGAACTTCATTTGTGGAATTCAGACTGAGTTGGCTAAAATCTATCAGGGATGTCCTTTGTATTGTTCAAATTCAATAGTTATGTTGTGGCCTAATCAAGTTACAGCAGTATGTTTGGGATACCATTCTAGAAGATTCCAGGTAGTACGGTAGGAAACATAACAGTTTAGTATTTGAAACTGTATTTCTCTTTAAAATTCTGTAAAAACAAGCAATATGGTGAACCGAAACTTACTGAAAAACAGGAAGAAAAGGAAGTCAAAGTTTTTACATCCATCCATCACACTGCGAAGATTATAACTTCAACATTCCTCATTGAAGGTGGTGGTATTTTTTCTGTTTTTAAAATTTGTCTGCTACCATTGTTTTAAAGGATAACATGAACAATTTTAGGCTTAACTGAAGTCATACAAATTACAAAAGTGAAACCTTGGAAGAATGTTGCTGCTTTATAATGTAATAATAAATAATATCAAATAAATGTGTCATAAGCAAAACAAATGTTATACTTCCAAGATCACGGTTTATATAATTGATATTTGTGCACATGAAAAAATTGGAGAACACAATGTATCCAAATATAAATTATGCCACTTTGCAATGCTACCAGTTTGTTATATGTGCTTTAGGCCTATCTACTGCTAGGATCATTTAGGTAGTTAACATGTTGATACTTCTCAGATGTGCACAGCTGTAATAATGAAGTGAGCTGCACTTGATTAATTTTTGTGTGGTTTAAATAGAACACTGCTTAAGTAAGGAAGAAAATCACTGGAAAAACCTTTATCTTTAGACGTGGGTTCGTAAGTTTACTAATATTCAGGAAAGGGGTACATTTGGGAATCAAAACAATTTGGACTGGTCAGCACAGACAGACCTTTTGTAGCTTTGCATGAATACCTGAAACAAACAAAGGTTTTCAGTTGTTTGGAGAAGAGAAATAACATCATATCAGTATTATACAAGAGTTATTGTACAACACATCATGTCATCAGGATACTGTCACAGCATTGTTACAGTTGTTATACAACACATCATGTCATCAAGACACTGTCACAGCATTGTTACAGTTGTTATACAACACATCATGTCATCAAGACACTGTCACAGCATTGTTACAGTTGTTATACAACACATCATGTCATCAAGACACTGTCACAGCATTGTTACAGTTGTTATACAACACATCATGTCATCAAGACACTGTCACAGCATTGTTACAGTTGTTATACAACACATCATGTCATCAAGACACTGTCACAGCATTGTTACAGTTGTTATACAACACATCATGTCATCAAGACACTGTCACAGCATTGTTACAGTTGTTATACAACACATCATGTCATCAAGACACTGTCACAGCATTGTTACAGTTGTTATACAACACATCATGTCATCAAGACACTGTCACAGCATTGTTACAATTATTGTACAACACATCATATCATCAAGATACTGTCACAGCATTGTTACAGTTATTATACAACACATCATGTCATCAAGACACTGTCACAGCATTGTTACAGTTGTTATACAACACATCATGTCATCAAGACACTGTCACAGCATTGTTACAGTTGTTATACAACACATCATGTCATCAAGACACTGTCACAGCATTGTTACAGTTGTTATACAACACATCATGTCATCAAGACACTGTCACAGCATTGTTACAGTTGTTATACAACACATCATGTCATCAAGACACTGTCACAGCATTGTTACAGTTGTTGTACAACACATCATGTCATCAAGACACTGTCACAGCATTGTTACAGTTGTTATACAACACATCATGTCATCAAGACACTGTCACAGCATTGTTACAGTGTTGTACAACACATCATGTCATAAAGTTACTGTCACAGCATTGTTACAGTTGTTATACAATGCATCATGTCATCAAGACACTGTCACAGCATTGTTACAGTTGTTATACAACACATCATGTCATCAAGACACTGTCACAGCATTCTTACAATGTTGTACAACACATCATATCATCAAGAACACTATCACAGCATTGTTACAGTTGTACATCACATCATGTCATCAAGACACTGTCACAGCATTGTTACAGTGTTTATAAAACACTTCATGTCATCAATATGCTGTCACAGCATTGTTACAGTTATTATACAACACATCATATCATCAAGACACTGTCACAGCATTGTTACACTGTTGTACAACACATTATGTCATCAAGACACTGTCACAGCATTGTTACAATGTTGTACAATGTATTATATCATTGAGATATTATCACAGCATTGTTACAGTTATACAACACATCATGTCATCAAGACACTGTCACAGCATTGTTACAGTTGTTATACAACACATCATGTCATCAAGACACTGTCACAGCATTGTTACAGTTGTTATACAACACATCATGTCATCAAGACACTGTCACAGCATTGTTACAGTTGTTATACAACACATCATGTCATCAAGACACTGTCACAGCATTGTTACAGTTGTTATACAACACATCATGTCATCAAGACACTGTCACAGCATTGTTACAGTTATACAACACATCATGTCATCAAGACACTGTCACAGCATTGTTACAGTTGTTATACAACACATCATGTCATCAAGACACTGTCACAGCATTGTTACAGTTGTTATATGTCAACACATCATGTCATCAAGACACTGTCACAGCATTGTTACAGTTGTTATACAACACATCATGTCATCAAGACACTGTCACAGCATTGTTACAGTTGTTATACAACACATCATGTCATCAAGACACTGTCACAGCATTGTTACAGTTGTTATACAACACATCATGTCATCAAGACACTGTCACAGCATTGTTACAGTTGTTATACAACACATCATGTCATCAAGACACTGTCACAGCATTGTTACAGTTGTTATACAACATCATGTCATCAAGACACTGTCACAGCATTGTTACAGTTGTTATACAACACATCATGTCATCAAGACACTGTCACAGCATTGTTACAGTTGTTATACAACACATCATGTCATCAAGACACTGTCACAGCATTGTTACAGTTGTTATACAACACATCATGTCATCAAGACACTGTCACAGCATTGTTACAGTTGTTATACAACACATCATGTCATCAAGACACTGTCACAGCATTGTTACAGTTGTTATACAACACATCATGTCATCAAGACACTGTCACAGCATTGTTACAATGTTGTACAACACATTATGTCATCAAGACACTCTCACAGCATTGTTACAGTTGTTATACAACACATCATGTCATCAAGACACTGTCACAGCATTGTTACAGTTGTTATACAACACATCATGTCATCAAGACACTGTCACAGCATTGTTACAGTTGTTATACAACACATCATGTCATCAAGACACTGTCACAGCATTGTTACAGTTGTTATACAACACATCATGTCATCAAGACACTGTCACAGCATTGTTACAGTTGTTATACAACACATCATGTCATCAAGACACTGTCACAGCATTGTTACAGTTGTTATACAACACATCATGTCATCAAGACACTGTCACAGCATTGTTACAGTTGTTATACAACACATCATGTCATCAAGACACTGTCACAGCATTGTTACAGTTGTTATACAACACATCATGTCATCAAGACACTGTCACAGCATTGTTACAGTTGTTATACAACACATCATGTCATCAAGACACTGTCACAGCATTGTTACAGTTGTTATACAACACATCATGTCATCAAGACACTGTCACAGCATTGTTACAGTTGTTATACAACACATCATGTCATCAAGACACTGTCACAGCATTGTTACAGTTGTTATACAACACATCATGTCATCAAGACACTGTCACAGCATTGTTACAGTTGTTATACAACACATCATGTCATCAAGACACTGTCACAGCATTGTTACAGTTGTTATACAACACATCATGTCATCAAGACACTGTCACAGCATTGTTACAGTTGTTATACAACACATCATGTCATCAAGACACTGTCACAGCATTGTTACAGTTGTTATACAACACATCATGTCATCAAGACACTGTCACAGCATTGTTACAGTTGTTATACAACACATCATGTCATCAAGACACTGTCACAGCATTGTTACAGTTGTTATACAACACATCATGTCATCAAGACACTGTCACAGCATTGTTACAGTTGTTATACAACACATCATGTCATCAAGACACTGTCACAGCATTGTTACAGTTGTTATACAACACATCATGTCATCAAGACACTGTCACAGCATTGTTACAGTTGTTATACAACACATCATGTCATCAAGACACTGTCACAGCATTGTTACAGTTGTTATACAACACATCATGTCATCAAGACACTGTCACAGCATTGTTACAGTTGTTATACAACACATCATGTCATCAAGACACTGTCACAGCATTGTTACAGTTGTTATACAACACATCATGTCATCAAGACACTGTCACAGCATTGTTACAGTTGTTATACAACACATCATGTCATCAAGACACTGTCACAGCATTGTTACAGTTGTTATACAACACATCATGTCATCAAGACACTGTCACAGCATTGTTACAGTTGTTATACAACACATCATGTCATCAAGACACTGTCACAGCATTGTTACAGTTGTTATACAACACATCATGTCATCAAGACACTGTCACAGCATTGTTACAGTTGTTATACAACACATCATGTCATCAAGACACTGTCACAGCATTGTTACAGTTGTTATACAACACATCATGTCATCAAGACACTGTCACAGCATTGTTACAATGTTGTACAACACATCATGTCATCATGTCACAGCAGACACTGTCACAGCATTGTTACAGTTGTTATACAACACATCATGTCATCAAGACACTGTCACAGCATTGTTACAGTTGTTATACAACACATCATGTCATCAAGACACTGTCACAGCATTGTTACAGTTGTTATACAACACATCATGTCATCAAGACACTGTCACAGCATTGTTACAGTTGTTATACAACACATCATGTCATCAAGACACTGTCACAGCATTGTTACAGTTGTTATACAACACATCATGTCATCAAGACACTGTCACAGCATTGTTACAGTTGTTATACAACACATCATGTCATCAAGACACTGTCACAGCATTGTTACAGTTGTTATACAACACATCATGTCATCAAGACACTGTCACAGCATTGTTACAGTTGTTATACAACACATCATGTCATCAAGACACTGTCACAGCATTGTTACAGTTGTTATACAACACATCATGTCATCAAGACACTGTCACAGCATTGTTACAGTTGTTATACAACACATCATGTCATCAAGACACTGTCACAGCATTGTTACAGTTGTTATACAACACATCATGTCATCAAGACACTGTCACAGCATTGTTACAGTTGTTATACAACACATCATGTCATCAAGACACTGTCACAGCATTGTTACAGTTGTTATACAACACATCATGTCATCAAGACACTGTCACAGCATTGTTACAGTTGTTATACAACACATCATGTCATCAAGACACTGTCACAGCATTGTTACAGTTGTTATACAACACATCATGTCATCAAGACACTGTCACAGCATTGTTACAGTTGTTATACAACACATCATGTCATCAAGACACTGTCACAGCATTGTTACAGTTGTTATACAACACATCATGTCATCAAGACACTGTCACAGCATTGTTACAGTTGTTATACAACACATCATGTCATCAAGACACTGTCACAGCATTGTTACAGTTGTTATACAACACATCATGTCATCAAGACACTGTCACAGCATTGTTACAATGTTGTACAATGTATTATATCATTGAGATATTGTCACAGCATTGTTACAGTTGTTATACAACACATCATGTCATCAAGACACTGTCACAGCATTGTTACAGTTGTTATACAACACATCATGTCATCAAGACACTGTCACAGCATTGTTACAGTTGTTATACAACACATCATGTCATCAAGACACTGTCACAGCATTGTTACAGTTGTTATACAACACATCATGTCATCAAGACACTGTCACAGCATTGTTACAGTTGTTATACAACACATCATGTCATCAAGACACTGTCACAGCATTGTTACAGTTGTTATACAACACATCATGTCATCAAGACACTGTCACAGCATTGTTACAGTTGTTATACAACACATCATGTCATCAAGACACTGTCACAGCATTGTTACAGTTGTTATACAACACATCATGTCATCAAGACACTGTCACAGCATTGTTACAGTTGTTATACAACACATCATGTCATCAAGACACTGTCACAGCATTGTTACAGTTGTTATACAACACATCATGTCATCAAGACACTGTCACAGCATTGTTACAGTTGTTATACAACACATCATGTCATCAAGACACTGTCACAGCATTGTTACAGTTGTTATACAACACATCATGTCATCAAGACACTGTCACAGCATTGTTACAGTTGTTATACAACACATCATGTCATCAAGACACTGTCACAGCATTGTTACAATGTTGTACAATGTTTATATCATTGAGATATTATCACAGCATTGTTACAGTTGTTATACAACACATCATGTCATCAAGACACTGTCACAGCATTGTTACAGTTGTTATACAACACATCATGTCATCAAGACACTGTCACAGCATTGTTACAGTTGTTATACAACACATCATGTCATCAAGACACTGTCACAGCATTGTTACAGTTGTTATACAACACATCATGTCATCAAGACACTGTCACAGCATTGTTACAGTTGTTATACAACACATCATGTCATCAAGACACTGTCACAGCATTGTTACAGTTGTTATACAACACATCATGTCATCAAGACACTGTCACAGCATTGTTACAGTTGTTATACAACACATCATGTCATCAAGACACTGTCACAGCATTGTTACAGTTGTTATACAACACATCATGTCATCAAGACACTGTCACAGCATTGTTACAGTTGTTATACAACACATCATGTCATCAAGACACTGTCACAGCATTGTTACAGTTGTTATACAACACATCATGTCATCAAGACACTGTCACAGCATTGTTACAGTTGTTATACAACACATCATGTCATCAAGACACTGTCACAGCATTGTTACAGTTGTTATACAACACATCATGTCATCAAGACACTGTCACAGCATTGTTACAGTTGTTATACAACACATCATGTCATCAAGACACTGTCACAGCATTGTTACAGTTGTTATACAACACATCATGTCATCAAGACACTGTCACAGCATTGTTACAGTTGTTATACAACACATCATGTCATCAAGACACTGTCACAGCATTGTTACAGTTGTTGTACAACACATCATATCATCAAGACACTGTCACAGCATTGTTACAGTTGTTATACAACACATCATGTCATCAAGACACTGTCACAGCATTGTTACAGTTGTTATACAACACATCATGTCATCAAGACACTGTCACAGCATTGTTACAGTTGTTATACAACACATCATGTCATCAAGACACTGTCACAGCATTGTTACAGTTGTTATACAACACATCATGTCATCAAGACACTGTCACAGCATTGTTACAGTTGTTATACAACACATCATGTCATCAAGACACTGTCACAGCATTGTTACAGTTGTTATACAACACATCATGTCATCAAGACACTGTCACAGCATTGTTACAGTTGTTATACAACACATCATGTCATCAAGACACTGTCACAGCATTGTTACAGTTGTTATACAACACATCATGTCATCAAGACACTGTCACAGCATTGTTACAGTTGTTATACAACACATCATGTCATCAAGACACTGTCACAGCATTGTTACAGTTGTTATACAACACATCATGTCATCAAGACACTGTCACAGCATTGTTACAGTTGTTATACAACACATCATGTCATCAAGACACTGTCACAGCATTGTTACAGTTGTCATCAAGACACTGTCACAATGTATCATATCATCAAGACACTGTCACAGCATTGTTACAGTTGTTATACAACACATCATGTCATCAAGACACTGTCACAGCATTGTTACAATGTTGTACAATGTATTATATCATTGAGATATTATCACAGCATTGTTACAGTTGTTATACAACACATCATGTCATCAAGACACTGTCACAGCATTGTTACAGTTGTTATACAACACATCATGTCATCAAGACACTGTCACAGCATTGTTACAGTTGTTATACAACACATCATGTCATCAAGACACTGTCACAGCATTGTTACAGTTGTTATACAACACATCATGTCATCAAGACACTGTCACAGCATTGTTACAGTTGTTATACAACACATCATGTCATCAAGACACTGTCACAGCATTGTTACAGTTGTTATACAACACATCATGTCATCAAGACACTGTCACAGCATTGTTACAGTTGTTATACAACACATCATGTCATCAAGACACTGTCACAGCATTGTTACAGTTGTTATACAACACATCATGTCATCAAGACACTGTCACAGCATTGTTACAGTTGTTATACAACACATCATGTCATCAAGACACTGTCACAGCATTGTTACAGTTGTTATACAACACATCATGTCATCAAGACACTGTCACAGCATTGTTACAGTTGTTATACAACACATCATGTCATCAAGACACTGTCACAGCATTGTTACAGTTGTTATACAACACATCATGTCATCAAGACACTGTCACAGCATTGTTACAGTTGTTATACAACACATCATGTCATCAAGACACTGTCACAGCATTGTTACAGTTGTTATACAACACATCATGTCATCAAGACACTGTCACAGCATTGTTACAGTTGTTATACAACACATCATGTCATCAAGACACTGTCACAGCATTGTTACAGTTGTTATACAACACATCATGTCATCAAGACACTGTCACAGCATTGTTACAGTTGTTATACAACACATCATGTCATCAAGACACTGTCACAGCATTGTTACAGTTGTTATACAACACATCATGTCATCAAGACACTGTCACAGCATTGTTACAGTTGTTATACAACACATCATGTCATCAAGACACTGTCACAGCATTGTTACAGTTGTTATACAACACATCATGTCATCAAGACACTGTCACAGCATTGTTACAGTTGTTATACAACACATCATGTCATCAAGACACTGTCACAGCATTGTTACAGTTGTTATACAACACATCATGTCATCAAGACACTGTCACAGCATTGTTACAGTTGTTATACAACACATCATGTCATCAAGACACTGTCACAGCATTGTTACAGTTGTTATACAACACATCATGTCATCAAGACACTGTCACAGCATTGTTACAGTTGTTATACAACACATCATGTCATCAAGACACTGTCACAGCATTGTTACAGTTGTTATACAACACATCATGTCATCAAGACACTGTCACAGCATTGTTACAGTTGTTATACAACACACATCATGTCATCAAGACACTGTCACAGCATTGTTACAGTTGTTATACAACACATCATGTCATCAAGACACTGTCACAGCATTGTTACAGTTGTTATACAACACATCATGTCATCAAGACACTGTCACAGCATTGTTACAGTTGTTATACAACACATCATGTCATCAAGACACTGTCACAGCATTGTTACAGTTGTTATACAACACATCATATCATCAAGACACTGTCACAGCATTGTTACAGTTGTTATACAACACATCATGTCATCAAGACACTGTCACAGCATTGTTACAGTTGTTATACAACACATCATGTCATCAAGACACTGTCACAGCATTGTTACAGTTGTTATACAACACATCATGTCATCAAGACACTGTCACAGCATTGTTACAGTTGTTATACAACACATCATGTCATCAAGACACTGTCACAGCATTGTTACAGTTGTTATACAACACATCATGTCATCAAGACACTGTCACAGCATTGTTACAGTTGTTATACAACACATCATGTCATCAAGACACTGTCACAGCATTGTTACAGTTGTTATACAACACATCATGTCATCAAGACACTGTCACAGCATTGTTACAGTTGTTATACAACACATCATGTCATCAAGACACTGTCACAGCATTGTTACAGTTGTTATACAACACATCATGTCATCAAGACACTGTCACAGCATTGTTACAGTTGTTATACAACACATCATGTCATCAAGACACTGTCACAGCATTGTTACAGTTGTTATACAACACATCATGTCATCAAGACACTGTCACAGCATTGTTACAGTTGTTATACAACACATCATGTCATCAAGACACTGTCACAGCATTGTTACAGTTGTTATACAACACATCATGTCATCAAGACACTGTCACAGCATTGTTACAGTTGTTATACAACACATCATGTCATCAAGACACTGTCACAGCATTGTTACAGTTGTTATACAACACATCATGTCATCAAGACACTGTCACAGCATTGTTACAGTTGTTATACAACACATCATGTCATCAAGACACTGTCACAGCATTGTTACAGTTGTTATACAACACATCATGTCATCAAGACACTGTCACAGCATTGTTACAGTTGTTATACAACACATCATGTCATCAAGACACTGTCACAGCATTGTTACAGTTGTTATACAACACATCATGTCATCAAGACACTGTCACAGCATTGTTACAGTTGTTATACAACACATCATGTCATCAAGACACTGTCACAGCATTGTTACAGTTGTTATACAACACATCATGTCATCAAGACACTGTCACAGCATTGTTACAGTTGTTATACAACACATCATGTCATCAAGACACTGTCACAGCATTGTTACAGTTGTTATACAACACATCATGTCATCAAGACACTGTCACAGCATTGTTACAGTTGTTATACAACACATCATGTCATCAAGACACTGTCACAGCATTGTTACAGTTGTTATACAACACATCATGTCATCAAGACACTGTCACAGCATTGTTACAGTTGTTATACAACACATCATGTCATCAAGACACTGTCACAGCATTGTTACAGTTGTTATACAACACATCATGTCATCAAGACACTGTCACAGCATTGTTACAGTTGTTATACAACACATCATGTCATCAAGACACTGTCACAGCATTGTTACAGTTGTTATACAACACATCATGTCATCAAGACACTGTCACAGCATTGTTACAGTTGTTATACAACACATCATGTCATCAAGACACTGTCACAGCATTGTTACAGTTGTTATACAACACATCATGTCATCAAGACACTGTCACAGCATTGTTACAGTTGTTATACAACACATCATGTCATCAAGACACTGTCACAGCATTGTTACAGTTGTTATACAACACATCATGTCATCAAGACACTGTCACAGCATTGTTACAATGTTGTACAATGTATTATATCATTGAGATATTATCACAGCATTGTTACAGTTGTTATACAAGACATCATGTCATCAAGACACTGTCACAGCATTGTTACAGTTGTTATACAACACATCATGTCATCAAGACACTGTCACAGCATTGTTACAGTTGTTATACAACACATCATGTCATCAAGACACTGTCACAGCATTGTTACAGTTGTTATACAACACATCATGTCATCAAGACACTGTCACAGCATTGTTACAGTTGTTATACAACACATCATGTCATCAAGACACTGTCACAGCATTGTTACAGTTGTTATACAACACATCATGTCATCAAGACACTGTCACAGCATTGTTACAGTTGTTATACAACACATCATCAAGACACTCACAGCATCAAGACACTGTCACAGCATTGTTACAGTTGTTATACAACACATCATGTCATCAAGACACTGTCACAGCATTGTTACAGTTGTTATACAACATTCATATCATCAAGACACTGTCACAGCATTGTTACAGTTGTTATACAACACATCATGTCATCAAGACACACAGCATTGTTACAGTTGTTATACAACAGTCATCAAGACACTGTCACAGCATTGTTACAGTTGTTATACAACACATCATGTCATCAAGACACTGTCACAGCATTGTTACAGTTGTTATACAACACATCATGTCATCAAGACACTGTCACAGCATTGTTACAGTTGTTATACAACACATCATGTCATCAAGACACTGTCACAGCATTGTTACAGTTGTTATACAACACATCATGTCATCAAGACACTGTCACAGCATTGTTACAGTTGTTATACAACACATCATGTCATCAAGACACTGTCACAGCATTGTTACAGTTGTTATACAACACATCATGTCATCAAGACACTGTCACAGCATTGTTACAGTTGTTATACAACACATCATGTCATCAAGACACTGTCACAGCATTGTTACAGTTGTTATACAACACATCATGTCATCAAGACACTGTCACAGCATTGTTACAGTTGTTATACAACACATCATGTCATCAAGACACTGTCACAGCATTGTTACAGTTGTTATACAACACATCATGTCATCAAGACACTGTCACAGCATTGTTACAGTTGTTATACAACACATCATGTCATCAAGACACTGTCACAGCATTGTTACAGTTGTTATACAACACATCATGTCATCAAGACACTGTCACAGCATTGTTACAGTTGTTATACAACACATCATGTCATCAAGACACTGTCACAGCATTGTTACAGTTGTTATACAACACATCATGTCATCAAGACACTGTCACAGCATTGTTACAGTTGTTATACAACACATCATGTCATCAAGACACTGTCACAGCATTGTTACAGTTGTTATACAACACATCATGTCATCAAGACACTGTCACAGCATTGTTACAGTTGTTATACAACACATCATGTCATCAAGACACTGTCACAGCATTGTTACAGTTGTTATACAACACATCATGTCATCAAGACACTGTCACAGCATTGTTACAGTTGTTATACAACACATCATGTCATCAAGACACTGTCACAGCATTGTTACAGTTGTTATACAACACATCATGTCATCAAGACACTGTCACAGCATTGTTACAGTTGTTATACAACACATCATGTCATCAAGACACTGTCACAGCATTGTTACAGTTGTTATACAACACATCATGTCATCAAGACACTGTCACAGCATTGTTACAGTTGTTATACAACACATCATGTCATCAAGACACTGTCACAGCATTGTTACAGTTGTTATACAACACATCATGTCATCAAGACACTGTCACAGCATTGTTACAGTTGTTATACAACACATCATGTCATCAAGACACTGTCACAGCATTGTTACAGTTGTTATACAACACATCATGTCATCAAGACACTGTCACAGCATTGTTACAGTTGTTATACAACACATCATGTCATCAAGACACTGTCACAGCATTGTTACAGTTGTTATACAACACATCATGTCATCAAGACACTGTCACAGCATTGTTACAGTTGTTATACAACACATCATGTCATCAAGACACTGTCACAGCATTGTTACAGTTGTTATACAACACATCATGTCATCAAGACACTGTCACAGCATTGTTACAGTTGTTATACAACACATCATGTCATCAAGACACTGTCACAGCATTGTTACAGTTGTTATACAACACATCATGTCATCAAGACACTGTCACAGCATTGTTACAGTTGTTATACAACACATCATGTCATCAAGACACTGTCACAGCATTGTTACAGTTGTTATACAACACATCATGTCATCAAGACACTGTCACAGCATTGTTACAGTTGTTATACAACACATCATGTCATCAAGACACTGTCACAGCATTGTTACAGTTGTTATACAACACATCATGTCATCAAGACACTGTCACAGCATTGTTACAGTTGTTATACAACACATCATGTCATCAAGACACTGTCACAGCATTGTTACAGTTGTTATACAACACATCATGTCATCAAGACACTGTCACAGCATTGTTACAGTTGTTATACAACACATCATGTCATCAAGACACTGTCACAGCATTGTTACAGTTGTTATACAACATGTCATCATGTCATCAAGACACTGTCACAGCATTGTTACAGTTGTTATACAACACATCATGTCATCAAGACACTGTCACAGCATTGTTACAGTTGTTATACAACACATCATGTCATCAAGACACTGTCACAGCATTGTTACAGTGTTGTACAATGTATTATATCATTGAGATATTGTCACAGCATTGTTACAGTTGTTATACAACACATCATGTCATCAAGACACTGTCACAGCATTGTTACAGTTGTTATACAACACATCATGTCATCAAGACACTGTCACAGCATTGTTACAGTTGTTATACAACACATCATGTCATCAAGACACTGTCACAGCATTGTTACAGTTGTTATACAACACATCATGTCATCAAGACACTGTCACAGCATTGTTACAGTTGTTATACAACACATCATGTCATCAAGACACTGTCACAGCATTGTTACAGTTGTTATACAACACATCATGTCATCAAGACACTGTCACAGCATTGTTACAGTTGTTATACAACACATCATGTCATCAAGACACTGTCACAGCATTGTTACAGTTGTTATACAACACATCATGTCATCAAGACACTGTCACAGCATTGTTACAGTGTTGTACAACACATCATATCATCAAGATATTATCACAGCATTGTTACAGTTGTTATACAACACATCATGTCATCAAGACACTGTCACAGCATTGTTACAGTTGTTATACAACACATCATGTCATCAAGACACTGTCACAGCATTGTTACAGTTGTTATACAACACATGTCACAGCATTGTTACAGTTGTTATACAACACATCATGTCATCAAGACACTGTCACAGCATTGTTACAGTTGTTATACAACACATCATGTCATCAAGACACTGTCACAGCATTGTTACAGTTGTTATACAACACATCATGTCATCAAGACACTGTCACAGCATTGTTACAGTTGTTATACAACACATCATGTCATCAAGACACTGTCACAGCATTGTTACAGTTGTTATACAACACATCATGTCATCAAGACACTGTCACAGCATTGTTACAGTTGTTATACAACACATCATGTCATCAAGACACTGTCACAGCATTGTTACAGTTGTTATACAACACATCATGTCATCAAGACACTGTCACAGCATTGTTACAGTTGTTATACAACACATCATGTCATCAAGACACTGTCACAGCATTGTTACAGTTGTTATACAACACATCATGTCATCAAGACACTGTCACAGCATTGTTACAGTTGTTATACAACACATCATGTCATCAAGACACTGTCACAGCATTGTTACAGTTGTTATACAACACATCATGTCATCAAGACACTGTCACAGCATTGTTACAGTTGTTATACAACACATCATGTCATCAAGACACTGTCACAGCATTGTTACAGTTGTTATACAACACATCATGTCATCAAGACACTGTCACAGCATTGTTACAGTTGTTATACAACACATCATGTCATCAAGACACTGTCACAGCATTGTTACAGTTGTTATACAACACATCATGTCATCAAGACACTGTCACAGCATTGTTACAGTTGTTATACAACACATCATGTCATCAAGACACTGTCACAGCATTGTTACAGTTGTTATACAACACATCATGTCATCAAGACACTGTCACAGCATTGTTACAGTTGTTATACAACACATCATGTCATCAAGACACTGTCACAGCATTGTTACATCAAGACACTGTCACAGCATTGTTACAGTTGTTATACAACACATCATGTCATCAAGACACTGTCACAGCATTGTTACAGTTGTTATACAACACATCATGTCATCAAGACACTGTCACAGCATTGTTACAGTTGTTATACAACACATCATGTCATCAAGACACTGTCACAGCATTGTTACAGTTGTTATACAACACATCATGTCATCAAGACACTGTCACAGCATTGTTACAGTTGTTATACAACACATCATGTCATCAAGACACTGTCACAGCATTGTTACAGTTGTTATACAACACATCATGTCATCAAGACACTGTCACAGCATTGTTACAGTTGTTATACAACACATCATGTCATCAAGACACTGTCACAGCATTGTTACAGTTGTTATACAACACATCATGTCATCAAGACACTGTCACAGCATTGTTACAGTTGTTATACAACACATCATGATCAAGACACTGTCACAGCATTGTTACAGTTGTTATACAACACATCATGTCATCAAGACACTGTCACAGCATTGTTACAGTTGTTATACAACACATCATGTCATCAAGACACTGTCACAGCATTGTTACAGTTACAGTTGTTATACAACACATCATGTCATCAAGACACTGTCACAGCATTGTTACAGTTGTTATACAACACATCATGTCATCAAGACACTGTCACAGCATTGTTACAGTTGTTATACAACACATCATGTCATCAAGACACTGTCACAGCATTGTTACAGTTGTTATACAACACATCATGTCATCAAGACACTGTCACAGCATTGTTACAGTTGTTATACAACACATCATGTCATCAAGACACTGTCACAGCATTGTTACAGTTGTTATACAACACATCATGTCATCAAGACACTGTCACAGCATTGTTACAGTTGTTATACAACACATCATGTCATCAAGACACTGTCACAGCATTGTTACAGTTGTTATACAACACATCATGTCATCAAGACACTGTCACAGCATTGTTACAGTTGTTATACAACACATCATGTCATCAAGACACTGTCACAGCATTGTTACAGTTGTTATACAACACATCATGTCATCAAGACACTGTCACAGCATTGTTACAGTTGTTATACAACACATCATGTCATCAAGACACTGTCACAGCATTGTTACAGTTGTTATACAACACATCATGTCATCAAGACACTGTCACAGCATTGTTACAGTTGTTATACAACACATCATGTCATCAAGACACTGTCAGATTGTTATCACAGCATTGTTACAGTTGTTATACAACACATCATGTCATCAAGACACTGTCACAGCATTGTTACAGTTGTTATACAACACATCATGTCATCAAGACACTGTCACAGCATTGTTACAGTTGTTATACAACACATCATGTCATCAAGACACTGTCACAGCATTGTTACAGTTGTTATACAACACATCATGTCATCAAGACACTGTCACAGCATTGTTACAGTTGTTATACAACACATCATGTCATCAAGACACTGTCACAGCATTGTTACAGTTGTTATACAACACATCATGTCATCAAGACACTGTCACAGCATTGTTACAGTTGTTATACAACACATCATGTCATCAAGACACTGTCACAGCATTGTTACAGTTGTTATACAACACATCATGTCATCAAGACACTGTCACAGCATTGTTACAATGTTGTACAATGTATTATATCATCAAGACACTATCACAGCATTGTTACAGTTGTTATACAACACATCATGTCATCAAGACACTGTCACAGCATTGTTACAGTTGTTATACAACACATCATGTCATCAAGACACTGTCACAGCATTGTTACAGTTGTTATACAACACATCATGTCATCAAGACACTGTCACAGCATTGTTACAGTTGTTATACAACACATCATGTCATCAAGACACTGTCACAGCATTGTTACAGTTGTTATACAACACATCATGTCATCAAGACACTGTCACAGCATTGTTACAGTTGTTATACAACACATCATGTCATCAAGACACTGTCACAGCATTGTTACAGTTGTTATACAACACATCATGTCATCAAGACACTGTCACAGCATTGTTACAGTTGTTATACAACACATCATGTCATCAAGACACTGTCACAGCATTGTTACAACACATCATGTCAAGACACTTTGTTACAGTACAACACATCATGTCATCAAGACACTGTCACAGCATTGTTACAGTTGTTATACAACACATCATGTCATCAAGACACTGTCACAGCATTGTTACAGTTGTTATACAACACATCATGTCATCAAGACACTGTCACAGCATTGTTACAGTTGTTATACAACACATCATGTCATCAAGACACTGTCACAGCATTGTTACAGTTGTTATACAACACATCATGTCATCAAGACACTGTCACAGCATTGTTACAGTTGTTATACAACACATCATGTCATCAAGACACTGTCACAGCATTGTTACAGTTGTTATACAACACATCATGTCATCAAGACACTGTCACAGCATTGTTACAGTTGTTATACAACACATCATGTCATCAAGACACTGTCACAGCATTGTTACAGTTGTTATACAACACATCATGTCATCAAGACACTGTCACAGCATTGTTACAGTTGTTGTACAACACATCATATCATCAAGACACTGTCACAGCATTGTTACAGTTGTTATACAACACATCATGTCATCAAGACACTGTCACAGCATTGTTACAGTTGTTATACAACACATCATGTCATCAAGACACTGTCACAGCATTGTTACAGTTGTTATACAACACATCATGTCATCAAGACACTGTCACAGCATTGTTACAGTTGTTATACAACACATCATGTCATCAAGACACTGTCACAGCATTGTTACAGTTGTTATACAACACATCATGTCATCAAGACACTGTCACAGCATTGTTACAGTTGTTATACAACACATCATGTCATCAAGACACTGTCACAGCATTGTTACAGTTGTTATACAACACATCATGTCATCAAGACACTGTCACAGCATTGTTACAGTTGTTATACAACACATCATGTCATCAAGACACTGTCACAGCATTGTTACAGTTGTTATACAACACATCATGTCATCAAGACACTGTCACAGCATTGTTACAGTTGTTATACAACACATCATGTCATCAAGACACTGTCACAGCATTGTTACAGTTGTTATACAACACATCATGTCATCAAGACACTGTCACAGCATTGTTACAGTTGTTATACAGCATTGTCATCAAGACACTGTCACAGCATTGTTACAGTTGTTATACAACACATCATGTCATCAAGACACTGTCACAGCATTGTTACAGTTGTTATACAACACATCATGTCATCAAGACACTGTCACAGCATTGTTACAGTTGTTATACAACACATCATGTCATCAAGACACTGTCACAGCATTGTTACAGTTGTTATACAACACATCATGTCATCAAGACACTGTCACAGCATTGTTACAGTTGTTATACAACACATCATGTCATCAAGACACTGTCACAGCATTGTTACAGTTGTTATACAACACATCATGTCATCAAGACACTGTCACAGCATTGTTACAGTTGTTATACAACACATCATGTCATCAAGACACTGTCACAGCATTGTTACAGTTGTTATACAACACATCATGTCATCAAGACACTGTCACAGCATTGTTACAGTTGTTATACAACACATCATGTCATCAAGACACTGTCACAGCATTGTTACAGTTGTTATACAACATCATCATGTCATCAAGACACTGTCACAGCATTGTTACAGTTGTTATACAACACATCATGTCATCAAGACACTGTCACAGCATTGTTACAGTTGTTATACAACACATCATGTCATCAAGACACTGTCACAGCATTGTTACAGTTGTTATACAACACATCATGTCATCAAGACACTGTCACAGCATTGTTACAGTTGTTATACAACACATCATGTCATCAAGACACTGTCACAGCATTGTTACAGTTGTTATACAACACATCATGTCATCAAGACACTGTCACAGCATTGTTACAGTTGTTATACAACACATCATGTCATCAAGACACTGTCACAGCATTGTTACAGCATTGTTACAGTACAACACATCATATCATTGAGATATTATCACAGCATTGTTACAGTTGTTATACAACACATCATGTCATCAAGACACTGTCACAGCATTGTTACAGTTGTTATACACAATGTATCATGTCATTGAGATACTGTCACAGCATTGTTACAGTTGTTATACAACACATCATGTCATCAAGACACTGTCACAGCATTGTTACAGTTGTTATACAACACATCATGTCATCAAGACACTGTCACAGCATTGTTACAGTTGTTATACAACACATCATGTCATCAAGACACTGTCACAGCATTGTTACAGTTGTTATACAACACATCATGTCATCAAGACACTGTCACAGCATTGTTACAGTTGTTATACAACACATCATGTCATCAAGACACTGTCACAGCATTGTTACAGTTGTTATACAACACATCATGTCATCAAGACACTGTCACAGCATTGTTACAGTTGTTGTATACAACACATCATGTCATCAAGACACTGTCACAGCATTGTTACAGTTGTTATACAACACATCATGTCATCAAGACACTGTCACAGCATTGTTACAGTGTTGTACAATGTATTATATCATTGAGACACTGTCACAGCATTGTTACAGTTGTTATACAACACATCATGTCATCAAGACACTGTCACAGCATTGTTACAGTTGTTATACAACACATCATGTCATCAAGACACTGTCACAGCATTGTTACAGTTGTTATACAACACATCATGTCATCAAGACACTGTCACAGCATTGTTACAGTTGTTATACAACACATCATGTCATCAAGACACTGTCACAGCATTGTTACAGTTGTTATACAACACATCATGTCATCAAGACACTGTCACAGCATTGTTACAATGTTTATGTCATCAAGACACAATGTACATTATATCATCAAGACACTGTCACAGCATTGTTACAGTTGTTATACAACACATCATGTCATCAAGACACTGTCACAGCATTGTTACAGTTGTTATACAACACATCATGTCATCAAGACACTGTCACAGCATTGTTACAGTTGTTATACAACACATCATGTCATCAAGACACTGTCACAGCATTGTTACAGTTGTTATACAACACATCATGTCATCAAGACACTGTCACAGCATTGTTACAGTTGTTATACAACACATCATGTCATCAAGACACTGTCACAGCATTGTTACAGTTGTTATACAACACATCATGTCATCAAGACACTGTCACAGCATTGTTACAGTTGTTATACAACACATCATGTCATCAAGACACTGTCACAGCATTGTTACAGTTGTTATACAACACATCATGTCATCAAGACACTGTCACAGCATTGTTACAGTTGTTATACAACACATCATGTCATCAAGACACTGTCACAGCATTGTTACAGTTGTTATACAACACATCATGTCATCAAGACACTGTCACAGCATTGTTACAGTTGTTATACAACACATCATGTCATCAAGACACTGTCACAGCATTGTTACAGTTGTTATACAACACATCATGTCATCAAGACACTGTCACAGCATTGTTACAATGTTGTACAATGTATCATATCATTGAGATATTATCACAGCATTGTTACAGTTGTTATACAACACATCATGTCATCAAGACACTGTCACAGCATTGTTACAGTTGTTATACAACACATCATGTCATCAAGACACTCACAGCATTGTTACACAACACATCATCATCAGACACTGTCACAGCATTGTTACAGTTGTTATACAACACATCATGTCATCAAGACACTGTCACAGCATTGTTACAGTTGTTATACAACACATCATGTCATCAAGACACTGTCACAGCATTGTTACAGTTGTTATACAACACATCATGTCATCAAGACACTGTCACAGCATTGTTACAGTTGTTATACAACACATCATGTCATCAAGACACTGTCACAGCATTGTTACAGTTGTTATACAACACATCATGTCATCAAGACACTGTCACAGCATTGTTACACAGCATCAAGACACTGTCAGCATTGCATTGTTACAGTTGTTATACAACACATCATGTCATCAAGACACTGTCACAGCATTGTTACAGTTGTTATACAACACATCATGTCATCATCACAGACACTGTCACAGCATTGTTACAGTTGTTATACAACACATCATGTCATCAAGACACTGTCACAGCATTGTTACAGTTGTTATACAACACATCATGTCATCAAGACACTGTCACAGCATTGTTACAGTTGTTATACAACACATCATGTCATCAAGACACTGTCACAGCATTGTTACAGTTGTTATACAACACATCATGTCATCAAGACACTGCATTGTTACAGTTGTTATACAACACATCATGTCATCAAGACACTGTCACAGCATTGTTACAGTTGTTATACAACACATCATGTCATCAAGACACAGCATTGTCACAGCATTGTTACAGTTGTTATACAACACATCATGTCATCAAGACACTGTCACAGCATTGTTACAGTTGTTATACAACACATGTCATCAAGACACTGTCACAGCATTGTTACAGTTGTTGTACAACACATCATATCATCAAGACACTGTCACAGCATTGTTACAGTTGTTATACAACACATCATGTCATCAAGACACTGTCACAGCATTGTTACAGTTGTTATACAACACATCATGTCATCAAGACACTGTCACAGCATTGTTACAGTTGTTATACAACACATCATGTCATCAAGACACTGTCACAGCATTGTTACAGTTGTTATACAACACATCATGTCATCAAGACACTGTCACAGCATTGTTACAGTTGTTATACAACACATCATGTCATCAAGACACTGTCACAGCATTGTTACAGTTGTTATACAACACATCATGTCATCAAGACACTGTCACAGCATTGTTACAGTTGTTATACAACACATCATGTCATCATCACAGCATTGTTAGATACTGTCACAGCATTGTTGTTACAGTTGTTATACAACACATCATGTCATCAAGACACTGTCACAGCATTGTTACAGTTGTTATACAACACATCATATCATCAAGACACTGTCACAGCATTGTTACAGTTGTTATACAACACATCATGTCATCAAGATTGTTACAGTTGTCACACATCATGTCAAGACACTGTCACAGCATTGTTACAGTTGTTATACAACACATCATGTCATCAAGACACTGTCACAGCATTGTTACAGTTGTTATACAACACATCATGTCATCAAGACACTGTCACAGCATTGTTACAGTTGTTATACAACACATCATGTCATCAAGACACTGTCACAGCATTGTTACAGTTGTTATACAACACATCATGTCATCAAGACACTGTCACAGCATTGTTACAGTTGTTATACAACACATCATGTCATCAAGACACTGTCACAGCATTGTTACAGTTGTTATACAACACATCATGTCATCAAGACACTGTCACAGCATTGTTACAGTTGTTATACAACACATCATGTCATCAAGACACTGTCACAGCATTGTTACAGTTGTTATACAACACATCATGTCATCAAGACACTGTCACAGCATTGTTACAGTTGTTATACAACACATCATGTCATCAAGACACTGTCACAGCATTGTTACAGTTGTTATACAACACATCATGTCATCAAGACACTGTCACAGCATTGTTACAGTTGTTATACAACACATCATGTCATCAAGACACTGTCACAGCATTGTTACAGTTGTTATACAACACATCATGTCATCAAGACACTGTCACAGCATTGTTACAGTTGTTACACAAGACACTGTCACATTGTTATTGTTATCATCAAGACACTGTCACAGCATTGTTACAGTTGTTATACAACACATCATGTCATCAAGACACTGTCACAGCATTGTTACAGTTGTTATACAACACATCATGTCATCAAGACACTGTCACAGCACTTGTTACAGTTGTTATACAACACATCATGTCATCAAGACACTGTCACAGCATTGTTACAGTTGTTATACAACACATCATGTCATCAAGACACTGTCACAGCATTGTTACAGTTGTTATACAACACATCATCATCAAGACACTGTCACAGCATTGTTACAGTTGTTATACAACACATCATGTCATCAAGACACTGTCACAGCATTGTTACAGTTGTTATACAACACATCATGTCATCAAGACACTGTCACAGCATTGTTACAGTTGTTATACAACACATCATGTCATCAAGACACTGTCACAGCATTGTTACAGTTGTTATACAACACATCATGTCATCAAGACACTGTCACAGCATTGTTACAATGTTGTACAATGTATTATATCATTGAGATATTATCACAGCATTGTTACAGTTGTTATACAACACATCATGTCATCAAGACACTGTCACAGCATTGTTACAGTTGTTATACAACACATCATGTCATCAAGACACTGTCACAGCATTGTTACAGTTGTTATACAACACATCATGTCATCAAGACACTGTCACAGCATTGTTACAGTTGTTATACAACACATCATGTCATCAAGACACTGTCACAGCATTGTTACAGTTGTTATACAACACATCATGTCATCAAGACACTGTCACAGCATTGTTACAGTTGTTATACAACACATCATGTCATCAAGACACTGTCACAGCATTGTTACAGTTGTTATACAACACATCATGTCATCAAGACACTGTCACAGCATTGTTACAGTTGTTATACAACACATCATGTCATCAAGACACTGTCACAGCATTGTTACAGTTGTTATACAACAACACATCATGTCATCATCAGACACTGTCATTGTTACAGTTGTTATACAACACATCATGTCATCAAGACAGCATTGTTACAGTTGTTATACAACACATCATGTCATCAAGACACTGTCACAGCATTGTTACAGTTGTTATACAACACATCATGTCATCAAGACACTGTCACAGCATTGTTACAGTTGTTATACAACACATCATGTCATCAAGACACTGTCACAGCATTGTTACAGTTGTTATACAACACATCATGTCATCAAGACACTGTCACAGCATTGTTACAGTTGTTATACAACACATCATGTCATCAAGACACTGTCACAGCATTGTTACAGTTGTTATACAACACATCATGTCATCAAGACACTGTCACAGCATTGTTACAGTTGTTATACAACACATCAAGATGTCACAGCATGTTATACAGCATTGTTACAAGATGTTGTCACAGCATTGTTACAGTTGTTATACAACACATCATGTCATCAAGACACTGTCACAGCATTGTTACAGTTGTTATACAACACATCATGTCATCAAGACACTGTCACAGCATTGTTACAATTTGTACAACACATCATATCATCAGATATTATCACAGCATTGTTACAGTTGTTATACAACACATCATGTCATCAAGACACTGTCACAGCATTGTTACAGTTGTTATACAACACATCATGTCATCAAGACACTGTCACAGCATTGTTACAGTTGTTATACAACACATCATGTCATCAAGACACTGTCACAGCATTGTTACAGTTGTTATACAACACATCATGTCATCAAGACACTGTCACAGCATTGTTACAGTTGTTATACAACACATCATGTCATCAAGACACTGTCACAGCATTGTTACAGTTGTTATACAACACATCATGTCATCAAGACACTGTCACAGCATTGTTACAGTTGTTGTACAACACATCATCATCAAGATATTGTCACAGCATTGTTACAGTTGTTATACAACACATCATGTCATCAAGACACTGTCACAGCATTGTTACAATTGTTGTACAATGCATCATATCATCAGATATTGTCACAGCATTGTTACAGTTGTTATACAACACATCATGTCATCAAGACACTGTCACAGCATTGTTACAGTTGTTATACAACACATCATGTCATCAAGACACTGTCACAGCATTGTTACAGTTGTTATACAACACATCATGTCATCAAGACACTGTCACAGCATTGTTACAGTTGTTATACAACACATCATGTCATCAAGACACTGTCACAGCATTGTTACAGTTGTTATACAACACATCATGTCATCAAGACACTGTCACAGCATTGTTACAGTTGTTATACAACACATCATGTCATCAAGACACTGTCACAGCATTGTTACAGTTGTTATACAACACATCATGTCATCAAGACACTGTCACAGCATTGTTACAGTTGTTATACAACACATCATGTCATCAAGACACTGTCACAGCATTGTTACAGTTGTTATACAACACATCATGTCATCAAGACACTGTCACAGCATTGTTACAGTTGTTATACAACACATCATGTCATCAAGACACTGTCACAGCATTGTTACAGTTGTTATACAACACATCATGTCATCAAGACACTGTCACAGCATTGTTACAGTTGTTATACAACACATCATGTCATCAAGACACTGTCACAGCATTGTTACAGTTGTTATACAACACATCATGTCATCAAGACACTGTCACAGCATTGTTACAGTTGTTATACAACACATCATGTCATCAAGACACTGTCACAGCATTGTTACAGTTGTTATACAACACATCATGTCATCAAGACACTGTCACAGCATTGTTACAATTGTTACACAATGTTGTATCATAGACACTGTCACAGCATTGTTACAGTTGTTATACAACACATCATGTCATCAAGACACTGTCACAGCATTGTTACAGTTGTTATACAACACATCATGTCATCAAGACACTGTCACAGCATTGTTACAGTTGTTATACAACACATCATGTCATCAAGACACTGTCACAGCATTGTTACAGTTGTTATACAACACATCATGTCATCAAGACACTGTCACAGCATTGTTACAGTTGTTATACAACACATCATGTCATCAAGACACTGTCACAGCATTGTTACAGTTGTTATACAACACATCATGTCATCAAGACACTGTCACAGCATTGTTACAGTTGTTATACAACACATCATGTCATCAAGACACTGTCACAGCATTGTTACAGTTGTTATACAACACATCATGTCATCAAGATCACTGTCACAGCATTGTTACAGTTGTTATACAACACATCATGTCATCAAGACACTGTCACAGCATTGTTACAATGTTGTACAATGTATTATATCATTGAGATATTATCACAGCATTGTTACAGTTGTTATACAACACATCATGTCATCAAGACACTGTCACAGCATTGTTACAGTTGTTATACAACACATCATGTCATCAAGACACTGTCACAGCATTGTTACAGTTGTTATACAACACATCATGTCATCAAGACACTGTCACAGCATTGTTACAGTTGTTATACAACACATCATGTCATCAAGACACTGTCACAGCATTGTTACAGTTGTTATACAACACATCATGTCATCAAGACACTGTCACAGCATTGTTACAGTTGTTATACAACACATCATGTCATCAAGACACTGTCACAGCATTGTTACAGTTGTTATACAACACATCATGTCATCAAGACACTGTCACAGCATTGTTACAGTTGTTATACAACATCATGTCATGTCATTGTTACAAGATACACACATGTCACAGCATTGTTACAGTTGTTATACAACACATCATGTCATCAAGACACTGTCACAGCATTGTTACAGTTGTTATACAACACATCATGTCATCAAGACACTGTCACAGCATTGTTACAGTTGTTATACAACACATCATGTCATCAAGACACTGTCACAGCATTGTTACAGTTGTTATACAACACATCATGTCATCAAGACACTGTCACAGCATTGTTACAGTTGTTATACAACACATCATGTCATCAAGACACTGTCACAGCATTGTTACAGTTGTTATACAACACATCATGTCATCAAGACACTGTCACAGCATTGTTACAGTTGTTATACAACACATCATGTCATCAAGACACTGTCACAGCATTGTTACAGTTGTTATACAACACATCATGTCATCAAGACACTGTCACAGCATTGTTACAGTTGTTATACAACACATCATGTCATCAAGACACTGTCACAGCATTGTTACAGTTGTTATACAACACATCATGTCATCAAGACACTGTCACAGCATTGTTACAGTTGTTATACAACACATCATGTCATCAAGACACTGTCACAGCATTGTTACAGTTGTTATACAACACATCATGTCATCAAGACACTGTCACAGCATTGTTACAGTTGTTATACAACACATCATGTCATCAAGACACTGTCACAGCATTGTTACAGTTGTTATACAACACATCATGTCATCAAGACACTGTCACAGCATTGTTACAGTTGTTATACAACACATCATGTCATCAAGACACTGTCACAGCATTGTTACAGTTGTTATACAACACATCATGTCATCAAGACACTGTCACAGCATTGTTACAATGTTGTTATACAATTATCATGTCATCAAGACACTGTCACAGCATTGTTACAGTTGTTATACAACACATCATGTCATCAAGACACTGTCACAGCATTGTTACAATGTTGTTATACAACACATCATATCATTCAGACACTGTCACAGCATTGTTACAGTTGTTATACAACACATCATGTCATCAAGACACTGTCACAGCATTGTTACAGTTGTTATACAACACATCATGTCATCAAGACACTGTCACAGCATTGTTACAGTTGTTATACAACACATCATGTCATCAAGACACTGTCACAGCATTGTTACAGTTGTTATACAACACATCATGTCATCAAGACACTGTCACAGCATTGTTACAATTGTTATATCAAGAACACATCATTGTTCATCAAGATGTCATCTGTCACAGCATTGTTACAGTTGTTATACAACACATCATGTCATCAAGACACTGTCACAGCATTGTTACAGTTGTTATACAACACATCATGTCATCAAGACACTGTCACAGCATTGTTACAGTTGTTATACAACACATCATGTCATCAAGACACTGTCACAGCATTGTTACAGTTGTTATACAACACATCATGTCATCAAGACACTGTCACAGCATTGTTACAGTTGTTATACAACACATCATGTCATCAAGACACTGTCACAGCATTGTTACAGTTGTTATACAACACATCATGTCATCAAGACACTGTCACAGCATTGTTACAGTTGTTATACAACACATCATGTCATCAAGACACTGTCACAGCATTGTTACAGTTGTTATACAACACATCATGTCATCAAGACACTGTCACAGCATTGTTACAGTTGTTATAGCATTGTTACAGTTGTTATACAACACATCATGTCATCAAGACACTGTCACAGCATTGTTACAGTTGTTATACAACACATCATGTCATCAAGACACTGTCACAGCATTGTTACAGTTGTTATACAACACATCATGTCATCAAGACACTGTCACAGCATTGTTACAATGTTGTACAATGTATTATATCATTGAGATATTATCACAGCATTGTTACAGTTGTTATACAACACATCATGTCATCAAGACACTGTCACAGCATTGTTACAGTTGTTATACAACACATCATGTCATCAAGACACTGTCACAGCATTGTTACAGTTGTTATACAACACATCATGTCATCAAGACACTCATCAAGACACTGTCACAGCATTGTTACAGTTGTTATACAACACATCATGTCATCAAGACACTGTCACAGCATTGTTACAGTTGTTATACAACACATCATGTCATCAAGACACTGTCACAGCATTGTTACAGTTGTTATACAACACATCATGTCATCAAGACACTGTCACAGCATTGTTACAGTTGTTATACAACACATCATGTCATCACACTGTCACAGCATTGTTACAGTTGTTATACAACACATCATGTCATCAAGACACTGTCACAGCATTGTTACAGTTGTTATACAACACATCATGTCATCAAGACACTGTCACAGCATTGTTACAGTTGTTATACAACACATCATGTCATCAAGACACTGTCACAGCATTGTTACAGTTGTTATACAACACATCATGTCATCAAGACACTGTCACAGCATTGTTACAGTTGTTATACAACACATCATGTCATCAAGACACTGTCACAGCATTGTTACAGTTGTTATACAACACATCATGTCATCAAGACACTGTCACAGCATTGTTACAGTTGTTATACAACACATCATGTCATCAAGACACTGTCACAGCATTGTTACAGTTGTTATACAACACATCATGTCATCAAGACACTGTCACAGCATTGTTACAGTTGTTATACAACACATCATGTCATCAAGACACTGTCACAGCATTGTTACAGTTGTTAACACATCATGTCATCACATCATTGTTACATCAAGACATCATGTCACAGCATTGTTACAGTTGTTATACAACACATCATGTCATCAAGACACTGTCACAGCATTGTTACAGTTGTTATACAACACATCATGTCATCAAGACACTGTCACAGCATTGTTACAGTTGTTATACAACACATCATGTCATCAAGACACTGTCACAGCATTGTTACAGTTGTTATACAACACATCATGTCATCAAGACACTGTCACAGCATTGTTACAGTTGTTATACAACACATCATGTCATCAAGACACTGTCACAGCATTGTTACAGTTGTTATACAACACATCATGTCATCAAGACACTGTCACAGCATTGTTACAGTTGTTATACAACACATCATGTCATCAAGACACTGTCACAGCATTGTTACAGTTGTTATACAACACATCATGTCATCAAGACACTGTCACAGCATTGTTACAGTTGTTATACAACACATCATGTCATCAAGACACTGTCACAGCATTGTTACAGTTGTTATACAACACATCATGTCATCAAGACACTGTCACAGCATTGTTACAGTTGTTATACAACACATCATGTCATCAAGACACTGTCACAGCATTGTTACAGTTGTTATACAACACATCATGTCATCAAGACACTGTCACAGCATTGTTACAGTTGTTATACAACACATATGTCATCAAGACAACACATCATTACAGTTGTCATCAAGACACTGTCACAGCATTGTTACAGTTGTTATACAACACATCATGTCATCAAGACACTGTCACAGCATTGTTACAGTTGTTATACAACACATCATGTCATCAAGACACTGTCACAGCATTGTTACAGTTGTTATACAACACATCATGTCATCAAGACACTGTCACAGCATTGTTACAGTTGTTATACAACACATCATGTCATCAAGACACTGTCACAGCATTGTTACAGTTGTTATACAACACATCATGTCATCAAGACACTGTCACAGCATTGTTACAGTTGTTATACAACACATCATGTCATCAAGACACTGTCACAGCATTGTTACAGTTGTTATACAACACATCATGTCATCAAGAC